>NW_028317821.1:11912142-12213214 GCF_062004578.1 Staurois parvus
GCAGAAATGGTGAAATTTTGGCATTGATATTGAAAATATGACATTTATTATCACTTAGTTGTTTGGCTCCTTTTTAAATCCTGATTATAACAGAAATAACTCATATGACTCTGATCAAATGTTTACATACCCTGGAATGTTGGAGCCATGGGGAGCAGAAAAGAACTGTAAAAAATCCTGTGTAACAAGGTAATGGAACTTTATGAAGATGGAAAAGATATAAAAAGATATCCAAAGCATGGAATATGGCAGTCAGTACTGTTCAATCACTTATTAAGAAGTGGGAAATTCAGGGATCTCTTGATACCAAGCAAAGGTCACATAGACCATGAAAGATTACAGCCACAACTGGTAGAAGAATTGTTCTGGATACAAAGAAAAAAACAGAGGTAACCTCAGGAGAAATACAGGCTGCTCTGGAAAGAGATGCTGTGGTTGTTTCAAGGAGTACAATATGACAATACTTAGGAGCCTTTACTGTGCCAAAGCCACAAAAAAGCCAGGTGAGGTGTATCAAGGTGTTGTTGGGCATATTGTAACCAGGCTTTTTTGTGGCATTAGCACAATAAAGGCTTCTTTCTGGCAACTTGACCAAGTATCGTATTGTGCATCTTGAAACAACCACACTGCCTTTTTCCAGAGCAGCCTGTATTTCTCCTGAGATTACCTGTGGATATTTCTTTGTATCGTGAACAATTCTCCTGGCAGTTGTGGCTGCAATCTTTCCTGGTCTACCTGCCCTTGCTTTGGCATCAAGCAATCCCCAAATGTTCTACTTCATAATAAGTGATTGAACAGTACTGACTGCCATATTCAAGGCTCTGGATATATTTTTATATTCTTTTCAATTTTTATAAAGTTCCATTACCTTGTTACGCAGGACATTTGACAGTTCTTTTCTGCTTCCCATGGCTCAGTATCTATCCTGCTCAGTGAATCCATGTAAGAGCTATTAAACTCATTGACTGTTTATACACAGACACTAACTGCAATTTAAAAACCCACAGATGTGGGAAAATAACCTTTAATTGCCATTTTGACCCATGTGTATTACCTTGTGTGTCTGTACCAAGGCCAAACATTCCAGGGTATGTAAACTTTTGATCAGACCCATTTGGGTGATTTCTGTTATCATTATGACTTAAAAAGGAGCCAAACAACTATGTGATAATACATTCCGTCATGTGATCATTAACATTAAATAAAAGACAGTTTTTTTGGCATGATCAGTCATATTTTTAATATCAATGCCAAAATGTCACGATTTCTGGCAGAGTATGCAAACTTTTGAGCACAACTGTAAGTATTTCAGTTGTATATTTAGCCGATTGCCTTTAGTTCAGTTATGTCACTTGTCACACTTATAATGAAGTTATGATATTTCACATTAATTTTTAAAAATAGAAAAATCCTACAATCATCTACAGTTCATGTTCATGCAGTGCATGATTGTATGTGAGCCTCACATCTCACAACTGTATGTGTATATTTCAATTTATGAATGTAGGGAAAATTTAATTGCATTAGTAAAATTCAGATTATAGAACCAAATCAAATCAGAATATGGTTTATACAGGAATCTACAAATTGTGAAATGTGATTGATCTTTCCTGTATCTGTCCTAATGTGGCTGAACATAATTCATCCATAGTTCTAACAGTCTAAAAAGCATTGATTTTGGAAATACCAGACAAGTATAATTCTTCATAACAAATAATCTCCAGTCACAGTATCATTTTATATATTATATTATCATTTTTACTCCACATCTATTCATGGATAAAATCTCTCATCCTGGAACATGTAGCAAAAAGATTAATAGTGAAGCTCGAGGCTTTGGTCTGCCAGATATGTCTTGGTGGGAAAATAGTCAAAGGTTTTCCAGGTCTCTGAGTACTGTGTTTCAGGGTTTATTCAGAGATGTCATATCGTGGGAATAATGTCAAAGATTGCATTATTCCATAATGATAGATTCTGACAATACCTAAGGTAATGATGTACCACAATCACCTAGGCAGAGATATGTGGAAATTTCTGCTCAAGGCCATATAGCTTACCTGTCCATTGACCCACTTTCTACTACTTTGCTCTGCAGCAGACTTCCCTTAACCAATCCTGTTGTATCTGTAAGGATGTGTAGAATAGCAGGTCTGACTTCTGTGTTTCCACCCACTGACCCCTATGTCACTATTGTTTCCTGCCATGACTACAGGTCAGCAGGAGGACTGACAGGAGCCGTTTGGGGATCTGCTATTCGGTAACCCTAGGGGGTTGAATAGGATCAATGCCAGGAGCTTAGCTGCATAGTGAACTTTCCTGTAAATCAGACAACAAATGGGTAACTGTAATGCTGAATTCTTCACAGGTTAGTTATTTTGGCATATTTTTACCCCATGTCAGGGTCACTCTAAGGGGGCTGTAGGGGAACATTGATTTGCAAACAGGGGGATGGGGATGGGTTGCACTGGGCAGCCTTACTCAACACTGTCCAAGCCAATTTTCCGTGAGTGCTATGGGTGCAGGACATGGACATGCTACATTTTAATGCAGAGCAGTAACATTCTAAAGTACATACAGATGAATTATATTGTAATATTTCATTAAACCTAAAAAAGTAAACAGGGAGATGCGCCATTACAATGCATCAGCACTGCTATCTTCACAGTATACACCAGCAACTATGGTATAACGCAGCCGCTGGTTTGATTGAGCCCTAATGGCAGTGATCTCTAGCAGATTCACATAATGTTTATAATGTGAACTTGGGGCTAGCATATTGGTGTCACATCCAAAGTTTATAAAACCAAACAGAAAAAAGTTTTTTAAAGAACCCGGTAGATTTTAAAGGTACCACATAATATAATCTTTGTTATGAAACAAACTCTTATTTGTATACAATTAAAATCCATAAAACCTACACTGGAGTTGTTATGTTTTTTAATTTGTATACAAATATTTGCCAGATTTATTTATTTATTTATTTTTTAAGTTAGTGTTAGTTTCCAATCTAGGGCTGTCTCCAGACGCAGTCCCCAAAAACGCCTATCGCATATCTGCAGTCTCTAACCATGTCTTGTAGTATGCCCATAGTCTCTGACCATCTCCTGTTGGATGTCTGCAGTCTCTGACAACGTTCTGTAGCACTACATTTATTGAATATTATGCCATATATCAGATAAGTTGACCACCTCTAAAAAAATAAGGGAATGACTGTGGTGTTAGAACATTGTCCATCCACTCACTAAGCTTGTCATAAACAACTCTAAGCTCCGTATTTCTCTTTTCCAATGTAGTCATCTGGGTGCCACTTAACACACAGCAACCTAATTCTACAAAACAAATGATGGGTAGAGCTTGAGCTACAATTCATGAATGCTGAATACTAAAGATCTAAACCTAAATGACATATTACTCCTTGGAAATACATAGCACATCATTTACATATATTTAATACATGTACAGAATATGATTATACTTTTTTTTCTTTTATATAAAGAACCTTTTCTGGTAAGCCAGCGTACGTTGTAAACCTTTTTAAATATTTTAGCATCTGATAGCTATTGCTGATATTTTTAGGTGGCCAGGCTTTTTATGGGGTTGGTTTACTAAAGGCAAATAAACGGTTTGCTTTGCAAGGGAAGCTGCATTGTGCAAAGGGGTTTTCTTCAGAGCTTAGTGAATAAGGTGAAGTTTCACTTTGCAAATAATATCTGATCAAATTTAAAAAAGAGACATTTTTGCTTGCACATTATTTTAGATGATGGAGGTCAGCAGAGCTTCACTTCATTTTCTCAGCTCTGTGGATATTTCCCTGCAACGTGCAACTTCCCTTGCAAAGTCAACAGTCTTTTGCCTTTACTGAATTAACCCCTAGGTTTTCCAATTATGTGTTATCACATTATTCTATGGTACAACTATTAGTTTGTCTGTAAATCACCTTGACATAGACTGGTTTTGGTGTCTGATTGCTGTAATACAGTAAGTGTGGAGGTTTGTAATGCCAGATTTGCAGCGGAATGTGGTTGCAGAGCAAACCTCACCCAGCCTGTCAGTCCTGGAAAGCATCAGTAGATGGGAAACTCCCTCTGACTTCATTTGAGTATCCTGGCAGAAAATTGCCTTCCTTGAAGTTATTCTATTAATGTTATGTGATGATTGGAGGCATGTAGCCCTCAGCTCACAATGTAAAGCGCTGTTCAGGCAAGGTCAGTCAATGACGAGCCTCTCTACCCTAATTAAGAGAACCTTACACTGGATTATCGTCTACACTGCCCTGGCTACATTTTAAAAACATCACCTAGCAGTCCTAAATTAGAACAGAATGGTCATTTGAAATGATTGTTTTTTCTTTATTTAGTTGGCAGTGACATTGTGACCTAAATCTGCACCTTAAAGCAGATCTTCACCCAAAAGGGGAAGTTCCGCTTTAAGCCTTTGTCCCCCACTCCTCATTAAGGATTGGCACCTTTGGGGAGTGGGTACCCAAATTTGACAGGTACCCGCTCCCACATGCGCTGCGATCGGCAGCGGACGTTGTCCTCCCCCCTCTCTCCCCGTAGTCTTCTGGGACACATGACAGGTCCCAGAAGACTACGGGGCCATTCACAAAGCGCAGCTCTTCTTGCGCATGCGCAGTGGGCACCCGACTGTGAAGCTGCAAGCTGGAACTCCACTTTAAGGCCTTTTGCTTGTGTTTTATGTTATTTTATTTTCAATAACTGAACTTGAAGTGTCACTAAAGTAAAAAAAAATATTATTTAAAATAGAAAACATGTTATATTCACCTGCTCGGTACAGTGGTATTGCACAGAGCAGCTCCGATCCTCCTCTTCTCAGGTCCTCTGCCGGCAATCTTGGCCCCTCCTCTTCTTCATGTGTCCCCATAGCAGGACACTTGCTACGGGGCACACAGTGGGGAAAGAACAAAGAGAGGGCGCACAGGCCTAGTGCATTACCATAAAAAATGTTTAATAAAAAATAAAGTAGGTGTTGTACTCACAAACGACAGTATAGTCAAGGCACATCATAAAAGAACAGCTGGGTCAACACCGCGCTGAGTAACAGTCCGCAATAGGGAGTTTAGACATCCAAAAGGCTGACGCGTTTCGAGGACTTGCCTCTTCCTCAGAGCCACTCTCTGAGAAATAGGCAAGTCCTCGAAATGCGTCAGCCTTTTGGATGTCTAAACTCCCTATTGCGGACTGTTACTCAGCGCGGTGTTGACCCAGCTGTTCTTTTATGATGTGCCTTGACTATATTGTCGTTTGTGAGTACAACACCTACTTTATTTTTTATTAAACATTTTTTATGGTAATGCACTAGGCCTGTGCGCCCTCTCTTTGTTCTTTCCCCATTCAGTATATTTGGATTCCCCCGGTCCATTTGAGGGCAGCAAGGTGTGCATGTTCCAGGACATTCTTAATGTGGTTGTAGCCTGCATCGAGTCCATCCCCAAGCGCAGGAGCATTTGTGTTTGGGGGCACAAAGTGTCTGCTTGCTCCTGAGCTGTGTGTCTATGGAGCCATGCTCAATAGACTTACACAGTGGGACTTAGCCCCATCCCCCACTTCCTCACTGCATTTGATTGACAGCAGCTGGAGCCAATGGCTTCTGCTGCTGCTCAAGTGGTGAGTGCTTTACACAGGGAAAGGAGGGGGAAGAGAAATAGAAAACTTTTTTTTACCTTTATGCAAGGAATGCATTAAGGTAAAAAATGGTTTTAGCTTTAGCCTGGGTTCACAGTGATGCAGTGCAGAGTTCGCACCGGTTTCTTTGTGAATTCCACATCGCATCACAATTGCATCCCATTCATGTGAACCACTTCGGGTGTGTATGTTAACAACACCCCTAAATCAGTACGCAAAACGCGGTGCGATGTGCAGAATCACACCCATGCGATCCGATTCTATTGTGGACCAAAAAAGGGTCCTGCACCTTTTTGGTGCGGATGTGGTGCGATTTGAGCCATTCAAAATGTATGGCTCAAATCGCACCGCACAGAATCGCATGTGAAATGTGGTGCAGTTCCTGTGCGAATCACGTGTGATGTTCTGTGCCACAGAATTGTGAACCCAGGCTCAGGATCACTTATAAATGCCACATTTTATTGAATCATGACATACTGTATATTGGCTTGCAGTGAGAACATCTTTTGTATTATTGACTTGCTTAACCAAAATTCAAGTTATTCCAAATCATCCAACACAAATTCGAACAGCAATAGTAATACAAGAGAAACCACTCTAAGTAAGATGCAATAAAAGCGTAAATATATAATCCGTTATAGAAGAGGACCTTGTGTCTCATTATAGAGAGGAACATGAAGTGAGTATGCGTCCAAATACAAATTAAATTAATTGGAAATACTACATGTAAATTTGTACTGTATGACTGCTCCTGAAAGGTAGTACAATAGGGCAGTGATGATATGCGATTACACTAAAATATGGTAACAATTAGGCTTCCTGTAACCCCAGGATAGACTAATTCTGATTGGTTCTCTTAGCTAAATTGCATTGGCCAACAAATATCTACCCATGCAGAACCCTCAATAAGCTGTTTGTAGAGCCAAGAAAAAATTGTTCTAGCAAGCATTCGTCAAGATTCATGATGCTCAATGAGGAAGTTAAAAAAAAAATCTTTTCTATGAATATACAATTCTTTTCACCTGTTTGTCTCTTTTATATCAGCACTGCAACTTTCCATTTCAACCTCTATTAAGACATTTAATATCTTTAAACAAATTTCACCTTTCAGATAACTCACCCTTTCGAAATAAAAAAAAATGCTTTCATTTTGGTAACTGCTCTCCTTAAAATACTATAATCTTTATTTTGGTTATATTTCAGTCTTTTAAAGCAGCTATTTTCAAATGTTTACTGATCCAAGAAATTTGCATGGGTTTTTTTTTTTTTAAGGAAATAGTACACTGTGGAAATTGTTCACAGAAAGATGTGAATAATAGACGTTATGATAATGCCATGTAATTGAGTGTGTTAAAGCTCTCAATAGTCCATTATGTTTCAGCAGCTCACTTGAGATCTTGCATATATACTTACATTTACACGTTCCATATGTGGAAACTTTAAATTAATAGGCGAAGTGTGTCTGCTTTGGCTTAAGGAGAGCCAGAAGCAATATAAAGACAGTCTTTATCCCCTCCTTCCTTCAGTCTCAGCAGCATGGACTAGGAAAGCAGCAGAGAAACAGAAGTAATTTGTTAACTTGCTTCCTCTGGTACATTTCCATAGTGACATAGCCTGGATACGCACAACAGTTATGTATTAACTGCGCTGCTAGAAGATTACATGAAACAGCAATCTGCTGTGCAAGGCTCTTAGACATACAACATCAAAGACAGGCTTCACATTTGTCCCATGCTTGCAAGCCATCAATTGGCACAGTGCATAGCATTTACACCACTGTGATCAGATGATACGCATGTTGCAAAGATTGTGACCTTTTCATTCCTTTAGGTTTTTTTAATTTATGTAATTTGTTGTAATTCTATTTTATACATTTACTGTATTTAAAATCAATACTGTTATCAAAAGTATTATTTCTATGAACATGATGATGTTGTACATATGTGAGTGTGGTGTATATATGTGTGTGTATGTATATATGTGTGCGTATGTATATATACAGAGTATATACAGTGTGTGTGTGTGTATATATATATATATATATATAAAAATAGACAGAGGGAGAAGAAAATCTTGATGCCACACAGATGATGTTGCAATTTTAGTAATGTTACTCTATCAGAGGTGACCTTGATAGAATAAAATGACTAAATTTGCAGCATTAACTGTCTAGCATTCCGATAGTATTCTACAGTATAGTGAAGTGGCAATAACTGAGAGTTTGCCCAATTAGCGCAGAAAGATCACCGATAAGTGGTAGTTTAAAGTTTCTGTAAAGACAATTTCATGTTTGAATAGAGTAAATGAGGGTTATAACCCCTGTTTTTTTTTTTTCATCTTTGTCCCATTGCGGATATTTCCCTTAATTTTCTGTCCCATAGCCAAAACAGGAAGTGAGAGGAAGTCTCTCCAAAGTGAGAGAATCCCAGGGTGTCAGCAAGGCAACCAGAAACAGTGTTCCCATTGGAAGATTTCCCCTCTATTCCTCTTTTGATGTTAACTGAAAATTTGGGATTTTCTTTTACTTTTACTTTCGATAATAATGATGAGCAAGACAAATAGAGAGGGTGCCTCTCCAAACAGCAATAAAAATCAGACAGGGACCTAATCCCTCTCCATTCTATCCAACATTATATTCAAGACTTAAAAAAAAGTTTTGTCTTTAGTGATACTTTAATGGTTGTAAAACACTGGGCTCTAAACTACAAAACTTTGCTTGCCTTTAACCAGCCCTTAATGCACTGTTCCTCTGAATGACTCCCACAATCTGGGAACAATTTTTACCACTGGCACCAAATGTGGGCCACTATTCCTTCTGTTGACATCATTGATGGGTCACATTTCCTCCCACTGATAACAATATTGGGACACTATTCCTCTCAATGATACTAATGAAAGGGCACTATTCCTCCTATTGACACCAATGATGGGGCACTATTCCTCTCAATGGTACCAATGATGGGGCACAATTCCTCGCACTGATACCGATGATGGGGCACTATTCCTCCCACTGATACCAATGATGGGGCACTATTCCTGTCAATGATACCAATGATGGGGCACTATTCCTCTCAATGATAACAATGATGGGGCACTATTCCTCTCAATGATACCAATGATGGGGCACTATTCCTCCTACTGACACCAATGATGGGGCACTATTCCTCTCAATGATAACAATGATGGGGCACTATTCCTCTCAATGATACCAATGATGGGGCACTATTCCTCCTACTGACACCAATGATGGGACACTTTTCCTCTCAATGATACCAATGATGGGGCACTATTCCTCCTACTGACACCAATGATAGTGCACTATTCCTCTCAAAGACACCATTAATGGGGCCCTGTTTCTCTCACCAACACCAACATTGGGGCATTATTAAGCCTCCCACAAACCAAAGGTTCTAGATGTTTTTTTACTCCCCATGACCATTAAGCCTGGGGCATTGTTTGCTTCCACTGATGCCAGGATGTTTTTTCTCACTTTGGCTTTAGTCTGGCCAGTGTGAAGGATAGTTTTCCCAGTCCCTTTTTTATGAAAGTTTGGGGATCCCTGCTGTAAAAAAAATGAGGTTAATTGTTAAACAAGTTGTTCTTTATGTGTAATATAACGCATTAATAAATATGTGATTGCAAGAATTGCTAAAAAGGGCAACCTGTTTGCTATGTGAAAAACAAAACATTAAAATTGTGTCTGAAAATACAGAATGGAGCATACCAGAAATTCATACCATTGAAACATATTTATTTGTAGTGCATGTTAGAAAATGTAAGGTTTGTTTGGTTGTTATGCCTAGGGCCATTACTTTTATTTCCTCTAGTTTTATATGGCGACGCATTGTGCTATCAGAAATAAAATATGAGCATAATTGTTCTTTGGCTTGCAAAAAAAACACTTCCCATTAACTCTTTTTACTTGAGGTTGTTCGGAGATTTGTAAAGCTTTTACTTCATTACTATATAAAGTCCAAGCCCAGCTCTTAAATAGGCCATGGTAGGATGGATTGGCTGTTAAGCATTATGTCACCTTTAAATACTTAAATATATATAGATAAATGTTTAGTTCTTTTAGTATCTATTGCAAGACCTTCCCTAGCTAAAACCTGTCTCATTATGGTTGATTTCAGTGTTTTGTTCACTTACAATTCATACAACCCTGGCTTCAACCTTTAGACATCAGACATCTGGTCTCATTTGTGTATCATATAGCTTTTTATATTGAAGTGTTTATTATGGCAAGTAGAGAAGGAGATTTCAAATTATACCCTTGCGAGCAAGAACACTTTTTGAAATTAAAAACAGAAAAAACAGAACTGCCAGGCACAAATAATAGCAGTTTTATGGGTAAGGGGATTTCAAATATAAATATATGTGTGCAGTGTTCAGATAAGGTTTTAAATACTGTATGTGGAGCATGTTGTTGTATTTAGAAAAAAATGTCCTTCTTCTATAGTGCTCTTGTATTAACATGTTTGACCGTAAAATTCAATTTCTCTCTAAATAAGCAGCAAAATATCTTGATGGTAATGATGCTATTTCCACATTCCTGTACAGACATATAGATGATAATAACATCATGAAAGAGAGGTCCCACGCTATTTAAACAGCCTTTTGGTAACCAAATATATGGATGCCTCCCAGTGTTGCATGCATTGTCTAAGCAGTTGAATCCTCTTTCTTCAGTAACTCTCTCTAGACAGGAATACAATTACCAGAATGAGTTATTTCACTGTTCTAACTTGCTTTATGAAATTTGACAGACAAGAAGTTGAGTTACTTCACATGTGCAGGTTTTGCAGTAGAGTTGAAGAATGCTTTACCACGCTTGTTATTTTTGTTAGTAGAGCGTTGTACCATGTTAGCCGTTGATTAATGTAATAAATTTGGAGTTTAAGTGACACCCTTTATTGCCTAATTTAAATTATTACATACAAGCTTTCAAAATTACTTGTTTTATCATGATGTACACAGTCATTGTTTCAGAAAGGTATACTGTGCAATATTTTTGCTAAATTCTTATAGGTGGGTACAAATAAAGTTAAATATTACTTTGTTGGGGAGCAATATAAAAAAATCATCTACAGTTAGGTCCATATATATTTGGACACAGGCACAATTTTAGATTTTTTCAGGTATTTACCAAAAAATATTCAATCTATAGTTATATATAGGATATGGGAACCTGTCTACCAAGGTACATTTATAAACATTAAATAGCAGGCATCCTTCCCCTGTCCTGCCCCGACTTGGCTATGACTGCCTATAACAACACGCTGTCAACAGCCCTTGACTCACTAGCGCCTTTAACCACACGCAACATCAGACCCCGACCGCTCCAGCCCTGGCAGACTGATCACACCAAAACCCTCAAACTACACAGTCGTGCCCTGGAGCGACTATGGCGCAAAACCAAATCCCAACAAGCCTTCACCCACTACAAATCTGCCTTCCACACCTACACCTCCTCCCTCCACGCAGCCAAATAAGCCTACTTCCTGACCCTCATCAAGGCCCTCTCCTCCAATCCTCGCCGACTCTTCACCACCTTCAACTCTCTACTCTCGCCACCCCCACCTCCACCCAGCACCTCACTCACTGCCCTTGAAATTGCCAATCACTTCAAACACAAGATTGACACAATTCGCAAGGACATCGCCGCAACTCACACGCCCTCTCAACCCGTCCCCTCTCACACAGCTACCCCCTCATCCCCCCTCTCCCTCGACATAACTTGCAGGGACTTTGTCACTGCTCAAACTCCCTCCAACCCCGTTCCCCCTCACTCAGCTACCCCCTCATCACCCCTCTCTCACGGCCCCACCACTGCTCTGACCCCCACTTCCACCCCACCCTACATTCCTCATACTGAAGCCCCCCCAACACTCCGCATCTTTGACCTTACTACCATCGAGGAAGTCTCCAAGATCCTCTCTGATGCCCGCCTCACCACCTGCCCCCTCGACCCTATCCCCTCACAACTCCCACAACCTACCTCCCCCTCCATCCTACGCTCCCTCACCCACATCTTTAATCTCTCCCTCTCCTCCGGCACTTTCCCCTCCCCTCTGAAACATGCGCACATCACCCCCATACTTAAAAAGCCCTCCGTGGACCCCAATGACCCGAACAACCTCAGACCCATCTCCCTGCTCCCATTTACATCTAAACTCCTCAAGCACCTAGTCTACACCCGCCTAAGCTCTCACCTCAATGACAACAACCTCCTCGATCCCCTACAGTCCGGCTTCCGTCCCCTACACTTCACCGAAACTGCCTTACTCAAACTCTCCAATGACCTGCTAACCGCCAAAGCTAATGACCATTATTCCGTGCTCCTACTTCTTGACCTCTCTGCGGCCTTTGACACAGTCGACCACCCCCTCCTCCTCAAAAAACTACACTCCCTCGGCCTCAGAGATTCTGCTCTCTCCTGGCTCTCATCCTACCTGTCACAACGTTCTTTCAGCGTTACCTATAATGCTACCACCTCCCCCTCACTCCCCCTCTCTGTTGGGGTCCCTCAAGGCTCTGTCCTTGGGCCCCTTCTCTTCTCCATCTACACCTGCTCCCTTGGCCAACTCATACACTCTCATGGCTTCGACTACCACCTCTATGCCGACGACACACAAATCTATCTCTCAACCCCCCACCTCAACCCCTCGGTCTCCTCCCGAATCACACACCTACTGAGCGACATATCAGACTGGATGTCGCTCCACTTCCTTAAACTGAACCTCTCCAAAACCGAGTTTCTTGTCTTCCCCCCAGCCCGGACACCACCCCCCATTGACTTCTCCATCACATCCAACAACGCCACCATCAAACCCTCCCCGCAGGCCAGAGTACTTGGTGTCATTCTGGACTCCAACCTATCCTTCCAGCCCCAAGTCCAATCTTTAACAAACTCGTGCAGACTCCATCTTCGCAACATCGCCAAAATACGCACGTTCCTAACCCCAGAAACCACTAAACAGCTCATCCACTCCCTCATCATATCACGACTCGACTACTGCAACTCCCTCCTCACTGGCCTGCCTTGCCGCTGGCTATCCTCGCTTCAGTCGATCCTGAATACGGCTGCCAGACTTATTCACCTTTCCAACCGCTCCATTTCCGCCACCCCTCTCTGTCAATCCCTCCACTGGCTTCCGATTGCACAACGGATCAAATTCAAAATCCTAACACTGACATACAAAGCTGTCCACCATACTGCCCCGTACTACATCACTGACTTAATATCCAAGTACCGCCCAGCACGCACACTCCGCTCCTCACAAGACCTCCTTCTCTCTAGTTCCCTGGTCTCCTCCTCCCATGCCCGCCTCCAGGACTTCTCCAGGGTGTCACCCATCCTCTGGAACTCCTTGCCCCAACCCATCAGATTATCACCTACTCTCCTCTCCTTTAGGCGCACCCTGAAAACCCATCTCTTCAGGGAAGCCTACCCCACCCCCTGCTAACTTGCCGACCTCCTCCACTCTTGCTACCACTCCATCCCCCACAGCTATCTCCTCCTGTGCCACCATCCCCTCCCTCCTAGATTGTAAGCTTGAAAGAGCAGGGCCCTCGATCCCCTCATGTTTTACATTGTATTGGTATTGTTCTGTCACATGTTCTGTCCCCCTTTGTAATGTACAGCGCTGAGCGAACTATTGGCGCTTTATAAATACTGTATAATAATAATAATAATAAAAATCAGAGGGCAGCAATGTCTCCTATACCTTACTATTGGTTCCTAACATGCTGGGTAGGGTCAATAACCAGTAGTAAAGCATTGGAAGAGGGAGATAACAGTTAGGTCCATATATATTTGGACACAAGCACAATTTTAGTTTTTTTCAGGTATTTACCAAAATATATTCAAGCTATAGTTATATAATGGATATGGGCTGAAAGTACATGCTCTCAGGTTTAATTTGAGGGTATGTACACCCAAATTGGAGGAAGAGTTTAGGAATTACAGCTCTTAAGAGTAGCCACCCCCCCTTTTTCAAGGGACCAAAAGTAATTGGACAATTGAATCAAAAGCTGTTTCATGGCCAGATGTGGGCTACTCCTTCGTTATGTCTTCATCAGTTAAGCAGGTAAAAGGTTTGAAGTTGATTCTAAGTGAGCCATTTGCATTTGGAATCTATTGCTGTGAACCTACATCATGCATTCAAAGGAGCTGTTCATATAAGTGAAACAGGCCATTGTGAGCCTTCAAAAATGAAACAAATCCATCAGAGAGATAGCAGCCACATTAGGAATGGCCAAATCAACAGTTTGGTACATTCTGAAGAAAGAGGAACGCACTAGTGAGCTCAGCAACAGAAAAAGGCATGGACGTCCACAGCAGACAACAGTGGTGGATGATCGCAGGATCCTCTCTATCGTAAAGAAAAACCCATTCATAACATTCAGACACTCTCCAGGAGGTGGGTGTATCATTGTCAAAGTCTACAATCAAGAGAAGGCTTCACGAATGCAAATACAGAGGGTTCACCATAAGGTGCAAACCATTCATAAGCGTGAAGAATAGAAAAGCCAGATTTGACTTTCCCAAAAAACATCTAAAAAAGCCAGACCAGTTCTGGAAAAGCATTCTTTGGAAAGATGAAACTAAGATAAATCTGTACCAGAATGACGGGAAGAAAAAAGTGTGGAGAAGGCTTGGAACAGCTCATGATCCAAAGCACACAACGTCATCTGTAAAACATGGTGGAGGCAGTGTGATGGCATGGGCATGCATGGCTTCCAGTGGCACTGGGTCATTGGTGTTTATTGATCATGTGACAGAAGACAGAAGCGGCCGGAGGAATTCTGCAGTGTTTACAGATATACTGTCAGTCCAGATTCAGCCAAATCCAGCAAAGTTGATTGGACGGCTCTTCACAGTGCAGATGGACAATGATCCAGAACACACTGCAAAAGCAGCCCAGGAGCTTTTGAAGGAAAAGAAGTGGAATATTCTGCAACAGCCAAGTCAATCACCTGATCTCAACCCAATTGAGCATGCATTTCACTTGCTGAAGGCAAAACTAAAGGCAGAAAGTCCCACAAACAAAGAACAACTGAAGACAGCTGCAGTTAGAGCTTGGCAAAGCATCAGAAAGGAGGAAACCCAGCCTTTGGTAATGTCCATGGATTCCAGACTTCAGGCAGTCATTGCCAGTAAAGGATTCTCAACAAAATATTAAAAATGAACATTTTATTTATGATTATATTGATTTGTCCAATTACATTTGAGCCCCTGAAAATGGAGGGACTGTGTATAAAAATGGTTGCAGTTCCTAAAATTTGTACTTGATATTTATGTTCAACCCCTTGAATTAAAGCTGAAAGTCTGCACTTCAAATTCATTTGGATTGTTTTATTTTAATTTATTCTGGTGGCATACAGAGCCAAAAGTATGAAAATTGTGCCTGTGTCCAAATATATATGAACCTAACTGTATCTAGCAAAGTGTGAACTCTGCTAATTATTGTGAAATTCCTATATTTAGCTCAGCTGTGTTTCTTGATAGATTTTGTATCATCATGTATGAAATACCTACAGAATGAAAAGATGGAGTTGTGATCTGCTTTTTTGTGTAAGGCCGGCCATAGACAAGTCGAAAAATGAACAAAATTTGTGTCGATTGTCAAATCATTAATTTTTTGCATCTTTAGTGTGACAGCAATTGAAAGTGCCTGATCCAACATGCTTGTTTTTTTTTTTTTTAGAAAATCAAAACAATTCATGGCACAATCACATGAGCTATTTTTGTTGTTCGATTGACAGAGCTTTCATTTTTCAACTCGTCAAATCTGGAAGCAGCTACAGAAAAACCTTGTTTAAAAAAAAAAAACCTTTCCATCTCCCAAGTTTGTATGACTTGGAATACTCAAGAAACTGTTCTACCTAAGCAGATTCAAAGAGGTCTGTAGAAAATAAATTAAAAGTTAGCAGCTACAAATACTGCAGCTATTGACTTTTAATGTACGGTCCAAGGATCCAGCACCTTAGTCACCAAAGATGATTTTTAGATGGTCTTCAGCATGTCTAGTGTTGGAAGCTGACTGTGACTCCTTGAAGCTTCACAGCAAGCCTTCCACTTCGCATGCGTGAGTTGCACTTGAGTTGCACTGTGCTTTGTGAATGGTTCCACAGCCTCTTGGGACCTGTGACGTATCCCAAGAGGTTGTGGGCAGTAGGGGAGGGGGGTGGGGGGACAACTTCCGGTGGAATCGCCAAGGCAATTCCAGTGCAATTTAAGCGGGTACCTGCCAAAACCAGGTACCCCATTCCCCCTTCAAAAAAATTAACCTTCAATATTATTAGAGGAGGAGGGGAGGAATCTTAAAAGCGGAACTTCCTGCTTAGGGTGAAGTTCCACTTTAATATACTGTTTCTGATATTGATATTCTGACTTCAAAAGTCAGTAGCTAAACCCTCATCTAATTCTTTAGAACTAACTCCCATCTGATCTCCAAGATAGTCAGAGCAGTCTTTGATGTGAACTGTGATTGACAACCTGGCTGCACCCTGTCTT
This sequence comes from Staurois parvus, assembly GCF_062004578.1. Taxonomy (NCBI): domain Eukaryota; kingdom Metazoa; phylum Chordata; class Amphibia; order Anura; family Ranidae; genus Staurois; species Staurois parvus. The sequence goes on from NW_028317821.1 coordinate 11,928,307, forward strand.
TGCTGTGCAAAGGCAAGATGGTGGACACACAATGGGAAAATAAGTGGGTCTCTGGGGATAGACCGTGTGGAATTTCTGTTCAATTTGTTTCTGTAAGCATTAGAAAAGAAAATGTTTGCTTTAACTTATGCATTCCTTCAAAGTCATTAAATCATTTTTTTTAATTTAGCTGGTGTAATTAGCTGAAATCTGTCTTCATACAGAAATGCAGAAAGCCATCTGGAAGTTGGTATCAAGCTCACAGCTGAAACACCTGCTGTGGAAGGGAAACTACTTAGGTAGATTTAGGAGCTAGAGAAGGCTCACGGTGAGTGTCACCATTGTGCTGATTTTATTTTCCTTTTATTCCAGAGATCAGTAAGGAGCTGGAGTAGCGGCACCTGGTCTTTAGGACTGCTAGATCTAAGGCCTCTTTCAGATGGAAATTCCGATCAGGTCAGCCTGCCCATTTTTCAGGCTGACCTGATCAGAACGTGCATTCTCCTCACTGGAGTGGCGGGTGTAAACAGACATGTGTCTGTTTACACCCCCTGCCGACATCCAATCCGGTGCGACCTGCAAAAAAGGGACAGATGGGGATTCAATCCCCCTTCCATCTGTCGGATCGTGTCAGATGGAAACGGACAGGTGGTCCGTTTTCATTCGACCGCCCACTGAGGAGAGCGAGCTGCTCTGTGTCCACTCTGCAGCAGTGGAGCAGACACATACCTGTCATCCTCTTGCTCAGTGGGGATCCACGGAGAGATCCCCCGCTGAGCAAGCGGATCCGCTGAACAGGTCTGTGCCGTGTGAAAGGACCCTAAGAAGTTTGTCAGTGTTATACTGTGCAGGTATGTTTAGGATTGCTGACCTCTCAACTTGAAAAAGCTGGTTTCCTGGCTGCTATGCTGACCATCTGACTTCAATACTTTGGGTCAGTGACTCAGGAAAAGTATGCAGACAGTTAGTTTTGACTTTACTCTGATCTGTTGTCTTCTTCTGACTCTAGCAGTCTCCATATTTCTCTCATGATAGGTCTACTTTTAAAGTGATTCTGAAGGCAAACTTTAATGCATTCTCTGCATTAAGGTGAAAAACCTTATACATGCACCTCCCCCCCAGCCCTCCCTTATACCTCCCTGAGCCTGAACTCAATCCAGCAACATGCATGAGGGCAGTGGCTCTGATGGCTCTCTCCATCCTCATTGGCTCAGACACAGAAGTGGGAGCCATTGTCTTCCACTCTTGTCAATCACAGCCAGTGAGGAGGGAGGTACTTAGGGACACACAAAGCTGGCTCAGGAGCTAGCACCCACAAGTGCCCCCATGGCAATTCGCTTGCTATGGGGGCACTCAGCAGGGGGGAGGAGGACAGGGAACCCCAGAAGAGGAGGATCCGGGCTACTCTGTGCAAAACTATTACACAGGAGCAGGGAAGTATGACATGTTTGTTATTTTTTTTTCTTAAATAAAAAGTGAGCCTTTAGAATCACTTTAAGGATAACTGTTACCTTTTTGAATGATCCTGCTTCCTAACACCACCCCTTAATATTTAAGCAGTAGTAAACGTTCAGAAAAAAAAAAAATATATATATATATATATCTTTCAGCAAGGTAATGGCATAATGTGCTAGTAAGCATTGCCTACTACCACATTATGAAATACTTACCTTAAAATGAAGCCTCCAGCGGTGCACTGTCATAGGGCTCCCATGTTCACCCAGTCTTTCTTTTGGGTTTGTGGACTTCAGTCACTCCCACGGATGTGCGCAAGAGTCACAGCTGCAGCACAGGCCTCTGAAGGGAGGACATGAGTATGACATTCATTCAGAGTGCATCACCAGCTGCAGTAAGAGAGAATAATGCACCCCAGCAGACAAAAATATGTTCATATAGCGTTTTTGGCAGCACGGTGGTGTGTAACTGCACATTTTGTTGTTACGCAGTGGTGGAGGGGAGGTGCATTGACATTGGAATAAATGGCAATACATGTTACTGTGCATTTTGGTAATGGGAATGGACCCTGAAAATATATCATTTGCAAATTCTTTATTCACTAACACTCCTACTAATTAATTTACATCTTCTCAAGAAATGGACCAGTGATTGCTTTTGTATTATTTGTGTGAAGATACCAGAGTTAAAATTGCCTTCACATCCAATAATCCATCTCAAGAGTAAGGCTAACAGAGTATCCCTTTTCTTAAAATGAACAATAATCTGCAGTTCATCAGAGTTTATTATGTCCTGTACATTTTTAAGTTTTTGAAATCTGATTGAATAGCAAATAGAGAAGTTAAATTATCCAGCAAGTACTGGAAAGATGTATTTTTGCTTTTGGTGCTGGCCTGGCAGACCTTTTTATTCCTGACTATTTATAGGTCTAAGAGTGGTTGCTTGTAAATTACAGATCCATATTTGACTCTGTAATTCCTTTTATCTTCTTGACATGAATTCTGCGTATTTCCAGAAAGGGATTGTTTTTAGACTGGTATATAGCAAACTGGCATTCACATATGATACTGCATGCCTGCTTTGATGAACAGAGGCTGTAATTTACTTCCAGACTTTAAAATAGACCCTTGTTTTAAATGCACCTGCACACAAAACATGCAAACATATAATAAGGTCTATGCTAAATGCAAATTATCCTGAAACTTGGCATGTTGTAAACTTCTAAAACTTTTTATTTTAAAGAGACCAACTTGCCATATTACTAGTTCCAAAGATATGCTGGTAGGTTAATTGGATCCTGTCTAAATTGGCTCTAGTATGTGTATGTATGAATGTAAGTTAGGGACCTTAGATTGTACACTCCTTCAGGTATAGGGACCAGGAGCGGACTGACAACTCATGGGGCCCCCGGGCAATTGGGGATCATGGGGCCCATGTGTCCTTGCCCAAACTCAAAAAAGCCTATGAAAAAGGTACCAGGGGCATCTCATGGGGCCCCCTACTGCCCCCGGGCCCTCGAGCAGTGCCCGAGTTTCCAAATGGTCAGTCTGCCCCTGATAGGGACTGATGTGAATGTACAATATATATGAAAAGCACTGGGAAAATTGACAGTGCTATACAAGTACCTGTAATACTGCCACTAAGAGTGCATATGAAGATGCTGTAGGTTCTGAAATATGCCTCACTGTGCTATTGAGTTGCTTGTTCAGTGCTGATGTGTATCAATAATGTTGGTTAGGCTGAACTCTTCCCAACGTCTGTGCTGTGTTTGGTGAATATCCCAAGCCATTTCATGTCCTGGAATGCTCCTAGTTGTCGTAAATAACATCATTATTTAGCTGTAGGCCACTAGTTCACCACTGTAAATAGTGTACTTCTTCTTTGCTACTGACCTCTAAAGCTATACTTCAGCTTTCTGCCAAATATAATATTGTAAAGCATGACAAAATGTCAAATAGTATTTATTATATTTTCTGTCCTTGTCCATAAAGGATCTTTGGCTAGACATTGCGCTTTTTGGTTGCCTTAAAGTTTTAGCTGGTCAGGAATGCATTGGAGACACTTGGACTGCTGTATGCTTGCATTCCCTGTGTGCTAAAATATAAATAACTGTAGACAGCTGACAGGATTGCCACCTCAACCCTTAAATTATGACATAAATGAGGTACACAGGTCCAACTTTTACTAAGATTCTATCAGTGACCTTCCTGTATTTGATCAGTCATAGAGCTTGTGTATTTTATTTTTGTGCTAGTGGATGTGTAATAGTTTTAGTTATATATATTTTCTTGCTTCCAGGTTAAAACATTTATTTGAGTTTCACCAGAACAAGAATCAGTGATCAATCAGAAAATATACATTTAGGGCTTTATCACATAGTACTTTTAAATGGACAGGGGAACTGGTCACCTTACATAGCACAAACATACATAACACTGTGACATGATAATAGGAAAACAGCAAACAGCACTGACATAGAACATTTGGTAAAACTACTCATATTTTATAAGGTGTCTGGGGAGGATCCCCAAGGCATAAGTCAGGGGAATAGGACCAAGGAAGTGGACAGAAAGGAAGGGGGGAGCATTGTTCTACCTGGGGCAGTTCAGGGGGCTAAGTGCTGATAGAAGTAGAAATAGGAATGAGGGAGAAAAAAAAGGGGGGGGTAAAAATATCATAGACACCTGCACCCATACGATTGGGGTATAGTGAAGGGGGAGTCAGTGCATGTATGGAGGGAAGTTCTGACTTCTAAGACAGTTGTTTATATTTAACTGAAAATTAAATTATTTCCAATAATGCCATTTTTTGGTCCTATCAGAACTCGGTGAGGTATTCCATTTCTGGAATATTATCCATGCTGACAAACCACTGTTGCTATGTTGTGGGTTGGCATGTTTGCAGGATATAGGGATACAAGCCCTGGCAGCATTTATTAAGCGAATTAACAAGGATTTCCTTTATCTTTTTCAGGACATGAGCATAAGAATGAGTACATTCTCAGCCTTATCAGACAGGGAGAAAGTTGTAAGTTGCTGAATTATCTATGCGTCTGGTTGCCAGAAGGGTTTTAGTGCAGGGCAAAAAATATGTAAAGTGAACCTGTATGTGTTCCACAATGCCAACCAGTGGCACTTTGCTGTGGAAAAAGTTTGGTGAGGACCGATAGTGTCCTATACCATCTGGTCACAATCTTGTAGTAGGTCTCTTGATATTTATTGCAGATAGAGGCTTTATGGGCAAAAAAACAGTATCCTTCTCTTTTGATCGTCCATAAATGTGATTTGTAGATCCCTTTCCTATTCATTTAGATACCCAGAATCAGCCTGTGAGTGTGTTCACAAGAAATTGGTAGGAAAGGGATAAGGATGTAGGATAACCCCTGCAACTTGACAGAACACTTCAAAGGGTGATTGTTTATGGGTGAGGTGTTGGGATTTGGGTAAAGAGTGCGGGAAATGTGATAACTGGTGTAGGCATCAAGCATGGAGCTCAGGGACTCTATAAACAGAAGAAATGGCAGATACATTACTCCACTTAGTCAATGATAAGAGCTTTGCTGCCCTCATGACTCCTCGTCCAATCCACACACGGAATGGTTTATCCGTATGACCGAGGAGGAATTCAGGGTGTCCTAAAAAAGGAATCATAGGGGAGGGAAAGCTCCAAATGTTGAGAAGGGAAAAGTATCTGTACTTTTCATGCAGTATTGGACCTATTTACAGATGCTTATGCGAAGACTCAGGCACATGTTGTCCTGCCAATGGTGTACCAGTTAGTGGTACAGGCAGACAATCTTTTTCTAAAGAGACCAAGTTTAAACGCACTGTGCCTGCACCAATCTATCACTGTGCCATGTGCACTGCAGTGTTATATTATGCTGGGTCTGGAAATCCCACTCCACCCCTAGCTTTTGGCCTGATTAGGATGTCTCTGCTAATGCAAGGTGCTTCACCCTGCCAAATAAATTGTATGAATTCTGACCTTATAATTCAGAAGAAAGTGCAAGGGATTTGTATGGGTAATGTCTAGAGCGTTGGGGCATCACGTTCATTTTTAGAACATTACACCTCCTGAACCAAGAAAATGTGAGATCTGCAGGTACGAGTGTGCCACGTTATTTGATAGACTGAGCTGCACACCAGAGTGGAAAACTAGGGCGAAGGGCCTTCAGAGTAGATTAATCAAGAATATGTTTAGAGTTTCAGATGTTTGCAGATTAACTTTAAAGTTTGATAAGGAGCCATTTGTCCGTAGTTCTTGTAAAAGAGACTGTAGTTGGATTTGTAACATAGAAAAGAAGGTTGTTGGCATATGATGCAACCTTGTGGTGATAACCCCATGAAAGTAAGCCAGGAATGTCTGGGTTATTACGGACATGCTGTATAAAAGGTTCAAGAGTTAAAACAAAAATCAGAAGGGATAGACAACAGCCTTGTCTAATCCTGTTGCGAATATCAAAAAGAGCCAAATCAACTCCTTTTAATTGAAACGTTCGTTGAGAGCATAGAGTATAAGGTCCTGATCCATGTGAGTATGGGTTCTAGAATCCCTATATTGGCTAAAGTATGCTGCATCAAAGTCCAGTCAACCCTGTCAAAGGCTTTTTCTGTATCCATGGACAACAGAAGCATAGGGGATTTTTTAATTAGTTAAAGTTGAAATGTTACACTATAATATTTTATATTCTTCATAGGCGGTATGTGGTGAACATAGCTACTTTTCACATGTCTTCAGACTCCTTGCACCTCTTACAGAAAAATGCCTGTATACAGAGCTCTGTAGCTCAAGCTTAAAAACATAAATACTTTTTTAAATGGTTACATTGACTAAAAACATAATAGTTTCCCTGTAAAGTGATGCAGTTGTAACAATGCCAGTCATGTCTACAGTTCCTCCATGGCATCATGCAACCTTTGATATTTTTTTGCAGTGTACAGTAAACACCTGAAAAAAGTAAACTGCTGTTTATAAGGTTGATGTTTTGAATGCAAAACATGCCCATCTTGTTACATAAGTGAAATGTCATTGTATGAACGTTTACATTAAACTGCATGTGGCCCTTCAGATACAGTCTGACATTTCTGCTTTAAAGAGAACCAGGGAGCATGATCTGGACCAGTATGACAGTTTAATTTTGAATGGGCTACTGTTATAGTAGCAAGACACTACCAACAAAGTGCTATATAAAACAAATAAAAAGCAAGCCACATGTGGAACTCACATAGATGAAAAAATTGGACCTAGAATCTTGTATTGTACAGAAGTGTCTAGATTTTTTATCTAAGTTTTTTTTTCAGAAGCAGAAGGCATGAATATATAAGACACCGTACACCTATAATACATTTATTCTATATGTTGCAACTGTTAAATCTACTTAATCTACTGTTGAGTGCAGGTGACAGAACACTGTAATGAAGCATTAGACTGGAAATAATAAGTAGGGACAAAGCAAAGGCATCCATTAGCAAAACGTGCCTGAACAAGGACCTTTATGGCAAAATGACCAGGTTTTATTTTCAGTGAAAGATTTTGAAATATTTAAAATTACATATGTAATATTTTATTAAATGAGATTACATATACAGTACTTTAAATACAGCATATTGCTGTTTGTACAATCAATTGTAGACAAGCCCAATCTCTGGCACTTGTCAGAGTTACCAGAAGGCCAATCCAGGTCGAAGAGCACAACCAAATGGTTTAGAAAAAACACGTTTAAATTCTTATTCTTTTTTTTTTTAAAAGCCCCTTTACCTAAATTATTTCTTTTCCTCAAATATGTATATAATCTTTTACCTTGTTAATTGTTGGGGAATATTGTGGCCTTATGTTTTTATACACTTCATAAAAGTCTGCCGTGCCTCAATTAATATCTTGTTTAAAAATAGCATCCAATAAAAGTTTATGCAGCTTTCAATAAAGCCATTTTTGGGGGTATGTGGTACCAATGTTTATATGTTTTATTTAATGGCCTACAGACTTGCGATCAATTTAAATTTATGGGCGAGAAAGCTTTAAGTGACCTGTAACAAATCTGTTCCCTTCATAGTTCCAGACCAGTACCTGCATACAGAGAACAGGATGCCGTTGATTAACCAGAGATGTGACTGTTAATACTTTTTTTTTTCAGTTCCTCTAAATTTCATGCACTTTGTGAAAGTGCTATGTGACCACGAAGAGCAAAATAGCATTGTAACTTTACAATAACCTAATAGCACTATATGTGTTTTTCACCTAGAGCGCACGTCATTAAAAAATTGAAATTTAAATGTTTAAAAAAGATAAATCTAAATTAGTAAAATGCACAAGTATCAGGAAACAAGAGGAAACAAGTATCCCTGTATAAAAAACTTTTAGACGAATATTTACATATGTATTCAACAATGCAAAGAGCATGGTGCAGTAGCCCATAACAACCAATCAGAATTAATATTTTTGGTGCAGTATGTTGAAACAAGATTGGGTGCCTTGAGTTACTGCAGTTTGTAGGTCAACTTTCTGCTCTTTCCGCAGCCTTATTATGTAACAAAATTTAATGTACAAAGACTACCCTTCTAGTCTTTGTAAAGCTCTTTTAGAAGCTACCTTTAGCCACTTGCCCTCCATAGGATTTACCCCCCTTTCCTGACCAGGCTATTTTTTGTGTTATGGCGCTGCGTTACTTTAACTGACAATTGCGCGGCCGTGCATTGCTGCACCCAAACGAAATATATGTCCTTTTTTTCCCATGAATTGAGCTTTCTTTCGGTGGCATTTGATCGCCTGTGCGGTTTTATTTTTTGCACTATAAAAAAAAAGACTGACAATTTTGAGAAAATGGCCACTTGACCCTGCACTGCCACCAGCTGGCTGTTTATATACAACAGCCGGACGGGAGGTGGTTAAACATGTCCAGTGAAAAAAATTTTAAAAATCAAATTTCATCATAAATTTACACCAAAATGTGTTCTGCTACATGTCTTTGCTAACAAAAATCCCAATATGTGTAAATTAATTGGTTTACTTGAAAGTTATAGCATTTACAAATGGCGGTATATATACTGGATTTTTTTTTTTTTACTAGTAATGGCGATGATCAGCGACATATAGCGGGACTTCAGAGGACATTCTGACACTGGGGGGGGGGAACTGACTTGGTGTGACTGACATCCCCAGTGACACCAATACAGTTCTCAGTGCTAAAAAAAAAGCACTGAAACTGCGCTAATGGCACTGGGCAGGAAGGGGTTAACATGGGGCGATCAAAGGGTTAACTGTGTGCAGGGAGTGTTGTACTAGGGGGCAGTGTCAGTGTGCTTTACTGTAATCACACTGCTCTGGATGGTTGTGCTGTGCACAGCCATCCAGAGCAGTGTGCCTGAGTTGACAGGGAGGAGGACTGTTAGTAAACAAAACAGTCCTCTTCCCCGTCTGAGATCTGCAGAAATTACCAGGTGCCGGCGAGTAATTACCGGCCGGGACCCAGTGATTGGCCACTGTGAATGGCAGCGCAGGTACGGTGCGTGCATGGCTCGTGGTTGCACCCTACCTAGAAATGCAAAATCACATATATATATACGTGATTTTGTGCACCCGTGCCGCCCTCTAGCAATATTTCTTCTATAGGGCGGAAGGGAAGCTGTTAAAGGCACTATATAAAATAACGTTTAATATTATTACCTCTCATTTTTAATGTCCATAACTACCAATTTACAGCCCACCTAATTTTCCCAGGACAAAATGGTTCTTCTTTGAAAGACTTAATAATTAGGGTGATATCTCAGTGTGCAGCAACCAGTTAAAAATCATCTTACACATTGGTTATAACTGTAAACTTCTCAAAACTCAACTAGCTTTAGGCTGCATTTACACTTAGCATATTTGAAATGCGTGTCTTTTTGTGCATTTTTGTTTTACACTACATGCATACGGCAGTCCATTGATTTCAGTTGGTTCCTCCACGTTAGACAACACAGCAAAGTAGCTCTTGAAGACATGGTCCAGTTTGCACATTGTAGGCTCTATGCACACTGGTTTAAAAATTGCTGCTTCTATGGGAGTTTTGTGCTTTGCCTGTATAGGCAGCTCAGGGTTATCCTACATATCATCCATGCACATTAGGATGTTTCAAGGCATATTTTAAGCTCAGCGGCAGAGAAAAAAGCCTTCTGGTTTGCATTTGTGATTGGAGCTTTCTGGCAGAAAAAACGCTACACTTGCCCAAACTGTGTACAAAAACGCTCTATATCAGCATTTATTTCTGCCAAGGTAACTGGCGTTTTTTTTAATTTTAATCCTAGTGTGCATGCAGCCTTACAATGTTTGTTGGCGTGTTTGTACACAGAAAAACGCTCATCTGCTTGCAACATTTGAGGTGCTGCTAACAATGAATGATGATTAAAACACGACATGCGTTTTACCACATTTTACGAGTGCACAGGTATGATTGGAGTCTTAAAGTTCCTTATATTGTATATATATATACAGCTTAAACATGTCAACGCTGGCAGACGCAGACCAAGTTTTTCTCTACTGAAGTTAAAGTAGTATTAAACCCTCAGTGTTTTATAACACATTGAGCACAATAAAATAAGCATTCTACAGTAAACTATTAAAATATGTGCCCCAGCACTTGCAGTTTACAACTTTCAATGCTGGTGGTGCTTGCTATCTAACTGTTGCTTCCCTGAACTTCCAGTCATCATAGGGAAGAGTTAGCAGGGAAGAGTGCAGTCTCCACTGAATGTGATATCTTGGAGGGCGGAGCAGGGTTGTGCCTTGCCACCCTAAGCTAGGGCTTTGTGTTTTTATTGATGCACTCAGTGTAGGGAGACACAACTCTAGTCCATACATGCAAGGGTGACCTCAAAGGATGATGCAAGAGAAAGGAGCCACCATGAAACAGGAAACCTGGTGCAGTGGTCATGGTACAAGCTTAAACTGGAATATAGGCAAGGATTTAGTGATAAAGCTGTGTACTCAGTGAATAAATCAACTGCTGAAAGTGCTTAGAAAACAGAGGGTTTAATATAATTTGAAAGTAATACAGATTGGCGAAGGAGGAGCCCAGCCTGTGAGTAGACAGTGAAGGAATAGGAGCACACTGATGAGGTCAGCTCTGTGTTCTCTATTCCTGTGACTCCGCTCCTTGTGTACTGGTCAGTTTAGTAAAGCCTGGTTGGCTTACAGCGCTGCCCCATCCCCTTCTTAGCCTGTATCATGCTGTGCAGGGAGCTGCTGGACTAATATAAATACAGCCTGAATTGTTACATATACATTTACAGATGTTTCAATAAAAGAATACCTTGATTAAAGTGTTACTAAACCCACAACAGTAAAATCAGTCTGTATATGCAGTAAAGCATGCTTGTTATATTCACTGTGGAACCTAAGGGGTTAATCCTCTGCATTGTGTAAAAAGGCTGTTTGATCCTGTCTTCTCTGATCCTCCCCTTCTTCCAGTGTCCTCCGCTTATCTCCTGATAAGACATATTGTGTGGAGTCACTCTGCACATGTTCAGTTTTGTGTGTATTGCTAGAGAGGGTTTTTTTCTTGGGAGAGTGCATGTGATCAGCACAGGGCCAATCAGCACTGTCCAGACAGAGGTCAGGGGTTCTGCATCCTCCTAGAGCAGAATGAAAACTCCTCCTACAAGCTTTAACCAGCGGTCTGCTGGACACTGATAGAAGTCACAAGACTGCTCTAACTGTTGATGAGAAAAGGTATTTAGCCATTTATATTTACTTAAATAATTGCCTTTCCATGTTGTGTGTACTGTGGGAGACCAGATATAGTGAATGCAGGGTCCTCGGTTTAGTAACACGTTAAACGTGTTTTTGAGGGTAAAGAACATTTTTCTTTAGCAGATTTCGTAGATTATGTGGAACATACTAGAGGCAAACCCACATTATGCTGTTCAGTTCTGTAAACAGTTCACTTTGTTGGACGTGTTAGTCCTGCAGCACCTTCAGCCATTTACTTTGTTTTCACAGACTGTTGCAATTATCACACATTTAGGACTATTATTTATATGTGCGGCAATTAGGTAACTAAAATATAACTGAATGCACTTTTAACAGGCCTGTGAGTGACTGCTCGTGGCTGCTGAAACCATATTACATATCTGTTTATTTTCACCGTCAAGATCATTTTTGCTGTATTATTTTACCTGTGCCAGTTTATTTTCTGTTTATACAATTGTGCCTTTCTTTTGCTTCTGGTTTCATCAGATATAGGCAAAAGATTATATATCAGATAAAACCACTAAATGCCAATGAACTGGAGTGTGCAGAATGTTCATTTTCTATCGCTGTGGTATTACAAGTGAATTAGATCCTATTTTTGTTGCTTCTTTCTTATTGTACTATAGTATGCATATGCTATTTTACTTGCTATTCTATTGATAAATTATTGACAATAAAAATGTCATTTAGATTTTTGTTCTTCATCAACAGGAGCTGATAGAGGCTAGAACAACCAAGAGCTGCATAGTAACGTAACACAACATATCAGTATAATAATGGCATGAATCCATGGACTGATTGAGCTCTAATTTTTATTTTTACCTTTGCTTCTTTTTACAAGAAATCAAATGCTACAAGCAGTGAGAAAGCAAAACAGTTAGCACATAATCCTGGCATACATCTTGCAAAGAATAACAATTAGAGCACTTTTAAAAATAAGCTTGCAGATAGAAGTAAAACTTGTATCTGTCTTTTTTTTTTTAGAACTGCTCTGTGAAGTCTTTTAAGATTCTGTAAGTTCAAATTTCATTTCAATTTGTAAGAGTTGTTTACAGACACAAGGATTGATTTACTAAAGGCATGTAGGCTGTTCACTTTTCTTAGCTTCGCAAAGGCTGTGGAGCTCTGCTGACTTCCATTATCCAATCATGTGCAGGCAACAGTACAGTTTTTTTGTTCCTTGCATGTGATTGGGTATTCTTTGCAAAGTGAATTTTTGATGTATTCACGAAGTTAAGAGAAAATTACCTTGCAAAGTGAACAATCAGTAAATCAATCCCACAGTAGTTTAGGAAAAAATGGATGCTATGAAACAAGGATTGTATGGTTCCATGTGCAAGCATGCTAGTCCAGGATAATCAGGTGCAAAACAGGTATTACCTATTTTAAAGGATAAGTTCGCCTATGTTACTATAAAGCTCCCTCCAACTCCTGACAGCAGATGAGGGGGATCCTCTTCCCGCACCCTTTGTCACATTTTAAAGATTGTGCAGCTGTGTGGAACTCTGCCCGCACAGCCCCATCATTGATTCACTGTGAATGAAAAAACTACAAGTCCCATCTGTCACCACGGCAGACACTCTGTAGCTCCCAAAAAACTGTGAGTGTGCTGATCAACACTCACATAGTTCATTCATTCTTCATCTAGCTTTTTAACAGAAAACCTGTACAAAGGAATAGGCACAAAGCTTGAGGAAGGATGCAGGATCCTGACATTGCATCCTCAATCTGCTTATCATGGGATACAATCAGGGGCGGACTGACAACTCATGGGGCCCCCGGGCAATAGGGGATCATGGGGCCCCTGTATCTTTGCCCAAATTCAAAAAAGCCTATGAAAAAGGTACCAGGGGCATCTCATGGGGCCCCCTACTGACCCTGAGCCCTCGGGCAGTGCCTGAGTTTCCAAATGGTCAGTCCGCCCCTGGGTACAATGCTTTTCAGTCTCCTGTAAAAAAAAAAAAAAAAAACTATAATAAATGCACTTTTTTTTTTTTTGCACATTCATGTACATTTATTATTTTTTTTAAAGTGAACTCATCCTTTAATATAACACTGTCTGTACTTTCTTCCTTATTTCCTTATCACAGCTTTTACTGCAGGCCTCTGCTGTTGGGAAATCATGGTTTAGGGTTGCTGGCATTGTTTTGGCTAGGTATGAGTAGAATAAATTAGGGATGCACGGAAATTTCATTTGCCGAAGCGTTTTGGCCAAAAACACCCCTTTCGGCCGCTGGCCGAAATGAAAAAAGCACTGATACAGGTGCCGAAAAACCCTGCCCCTCACTGCTGCTGCCCAGCCTCCACTCGGTAGTTCTCAGTCTTACCTGAGAAACCATCAATCCCGGCACTGGGCATAGAGATGAGTGAAAGAAAGATGGCTGCCACTCATCTCTATGCCCTTGGAGGACCGGAGCGATGTCACTTCCCATTCCGGCAATTTTTTTCTTAAAACACTAGATTAGTGCTTTTTTTGATCCAATGCTTTACATTGTAGAGGAGAGATTGACCCCTTATCTTTCCATAAAGAGGACCTGTCATTAATTATTTCTATCACAAGGGATGCATGCATTTCTTGTGATAAGAATAAAAGTGATTAAATTTTTTTTAATGGGACAGTGCACAAAATAACATAAAACTATTAACAAAAAATTAAAAAAAAAGTTTAAACTGCACTCGTCCCCCCGTGTTCGCACGTAGTGGTGAACGCATATGTAGGCCATGCCCACATATGCAAACTGTGTTCAAACCACACACATGAGGTATCACCATGAACGTCAGAGCAAGAGCAATAATTCTACTGTAGTACTAGACCTCCTGTGTAACTGTACGCTGCTAACCTGTAGAATTTTTAAAGCATCACCCATGGAGATTTTTAAATACCTCAGTTTCACGCCATTCCATGAGCGTGCGCAATTTTAAAGCGTGACATGTTGGGTATCTATTTACTCGCCGTAACATCCACTTTCATATTTTACAAACAAATTGGTGTATATATTGGGTTTTTTTTTTAATCAGTGTATTTTGTTCCAAAAAATATATATTCATTTTTAAAAACTGCACATTTCAGTTTTGGTTTTCGGCCAAGTGCATTTTGAATTTTTGTTTTCGGCACCAGAATTTTAATGTCAGTGCATCACTAGAATGAATGCAATTCATGTTAGAATTTTAGAAATGTATGCATTTTTTTACCTTCTATTTCTAATGGGAAGACATCTATCTACAGACATATAAAGTATGTGTTAAAGTAGCTGATCTCCTGTAGAGTGATACATTTACTGTAAATTGAACTTGGACTTGCTTTCATCTCATCTTTAATCCCTTAGTGTTAAATGACACGTATCAGTAGAATGTTTTCTTACATTCCTTTCAGGTGAAATGCCTACAGGTGTGATATTGACATGTTGCAGTCACCTAACAATTGTTTGGCGTTAGCGATTTGAGAACACTGCATATGTTTCAATCAATGTCAGACCACCAATAGGGGAAAGGCAATGGCCACATCAATGTAAAAACTAAAAAAAAAATTGTATGTTTTCTCAGTTCCATTTTCTTTAAAGCTAGTATTATATATACTTTTTTTTTCTCAATTAAAGTGGATCTAAACCCATCGATTTAGCGTTTTCTCAAAACAGTTAAATCCAAGGCATGCCTTGTATTTTCCAGTTGACGACTTACTTTGTACAAGTCAAGTCCTCTTGCTCTGCATTATCATTAACCGTACTTTGTGCATGTTTATTTTTCTGAAAACAAAAATGACTTCTGGAAAACCAATAAAAATGTATTGAACAAAAAAGTATGCCAGTGTTAACAAGCACATTGTGATAAGTGTTTCTCTTAAACGCAATTAAACTTTCAGTTTAAATTAGCTAAATACATTCCTGGAAAATCAAAACAAGAAAAAGTAAAAAAGACTAGAGCATGGTAAGCCATTAGCTTCTAGTTTTCACTTTAACCACTAGCCTACAGGGCACTTATACCCCCTTCCTGCCCAGGCCAATTTCCAGCTTTCAGCGCTGGCGCACTTTGAATGAGAATTGCGCGGTCATGCAACACTGTACCCATATGACATTTTTATCATTTTTTTGTGACAGAGCTTTATTTTGGTGGTATTTAATCATCTCTTGGTTTTTTGTTTTTTCTTAAACAAACCAAAAACCACAGAAAAGTTTGGAAAAAAAAATGTTTTTTCTTAGTTTTTGTTATACAATTTTGTAAATAAGTGATTTTTCTCCTTCACTGATGTGCGCTAATGAGGCTGCAGTGATGGGCACTGATAGGCTGCACTGATGGACACTGATAGGTGGCACTGATGGGCACTGATGAGGAGGCACTGGTAGGTGGCACTGATAGGCATTGACAGGCATCATTGATGGGCACTGAAAGGCAGCACTGATACATGGCACTGATATATGGCACCGATAGTCAGCACTGATAGGCGGCACTGACTGGCACTGTTAGGCGGCACTGACTGGCACTGTTAGGCGGCACTGATAGGCATTGATAGGTGGCACTGGCTGGCACTGATGGGTGACACTGAAAGGCAGCTCAGATGGGCACTGATATGTGGCATTGATGTGCACTGGTCGGCACTGAAATATGGCACTGATGGGCACTGGCACGAGGCACTGATGAGCACTTTTATAAGGCACTGATGGACACTGACAGGTGGCACTGCTGGGGCTACACTGATCATCAGGGCACACTGATCATCAGTGCCCTAATGATCAGTGTACATGTCCCCTCCGCGGAAAGCCGATTACCGGCTCTCCTCTCGAGCTGTCATAGACAATCTGCATTTAGTATTTTTTTAAGAAGGTGAACTTATCCTTGTTTTTGTACTGCTCCCCCTTAAGCTGCAAAGGCGGGGGGGGGGGGGATCGGGGTGATTTACAGACTCCCATGAAAAAAAAATAATAAATGCATATTTTTTTTACATGTAGACAATTTCCATTTAGTATTTTTTTAAGAAGGTGAACTTATCCGTTAAGGCTTTGTTTACACATGTGGTTAGGGTGGTAAAAACAGTGAGTACTAGGGTCGTTGGTTTGAATCCCAGCCACGGCACCACCTGCCTGGAGTTTGCATGTCGTCCCTGTGCCTGCGTGGGTTTCCTTCGGGTACTCCGGTTTCCTCCTACACTCCAAAGACATCCTGGTAGGTTAATTGGATCCTGTCTAATTTGGCCCTAGTATGTTTATGTATGAATGTGAGTTAGGGACCTTAGATTGTATGCCCCTTGAAAGTTAGGAACTGATGTGAATGTACAATATGTATGTAAAGTGCTGTGTAAATTGACAGCGCTATATAAGTACCTGAAATAAATAATAAATAGGTGTGTTTTTGTACTGCTCCCCCTTAAGCTGCAAAGGCAGTAGGAATCAGGGTGATGCAGTTTTGTGATCAGGCTAGCAATAACTTAATGGGGCCACACTCAACTATGTCCAATGCACATTATTGTGGCGCAGTAGTAAGGCATTTAGGGGTTAAAACTGGCGGTGAAGCAGTATATCATTGTCTTGAGTTATTACAAAATGATTGCCTTTTAAATAGACCTATATTGAAGAGTGAAAACTGCTGAAGTCCATAAGGGCTATGAAGGTATGAGAGCTGAAGTGGTTAAAAACACCACTAGTTCTATTGGCGTGTCGATATGTGAATTTGACAACAGCAAATACATCTTTCAAGCAGCACACACATGCAAGCACACATCACAGTTTTCATCAATCACGGTGCGTCTTGTGATAGAAGAGCTATTACTGAAAAGTAAACTTGTGCCACCTGCTGACGGAAATAGCCAGCTTGGTTTCTGTGTCCGTTCTTCCTGAGATTGCATACAAATAGCTGCATTTGCGCTTTTTACATTTTTTGCGCATCATTTCTCCCTTGCCCTAGACATAACATGAGAAAGCTTTGAGTTTTGTTGTTTAGATTATTCCTCACTTCATGGCAACATTGAACCACTATGCGCATTTCTGACATATGAATCATTGTATAGAGCTGGATTGCACCGAAAAAAGAAGAAACTAAATTCAAGAACAACATATCACCAGAGTCCGAAACAATAGAGGTCATTTGTATTGTGCATGATGCTGAAGGCTGTGCAATCAGCGGCGTCAGAATCTTTCATTTCCATTTACAACTACTGCAGTTCAATCGAGCAGCAAGGTCACTACTGGCATGCTCAAGGTCCCTGAACATTATCTAGCCCTCCCTCTGTGCAGTCCTGTCTCTGTGATTTATTGTACGCTAACATTTCATATAGCAGAGAGGCATTATTGAAATACAATAAAAATAGGAACTTTTCAATCAACTTATTAGGGGTGCTTAATCAAGGTGGCAGCAAATAGCCCGTAGAATTATTCAGATTTGTCCGATACAAGATAACAAAATAAACAGAAAACATGAACACCATGCATCAACTTTAGGCTCCATGCACACTAGCATTTTTTTAAGCTCCTAGAAGCTGTTATTATCATTTTTTTCCAGCGAAATAGTGTTATCCTATGTATCCATGCACACTACATTAGGCTGTTAGCGTTTTTTGAGCTTCAGCATCTAGGAGCGGAAAAAATTGTTTTTGTAGAATTTTTTGGAGTGTTTTTCCAGCAGAAAAAAAAATCCTAAACACTGCTAAATGCTACTAAACGCTACTACAATGCTTCGAACTGCTTTTTTTCCAGCATTTTTTCCAGCATTGTTTCTACATGTACTGTAAAAACACTAATAAAATGCTAACTCTCCTAAACAATACTAAAAAACTCTATTACCAGCATTCTTTATCTAGCGTTTTTACCAGCACTTTTGAGCTTAAAAAACTGCTAGTGCACATGGAGCCTAAGGCTTCATGTACGCGGGACGTACCTGGAAAACACTTTGCATGCATTTCTGATGATGAAAGAAGGCTCTGGACAGCATCTGGATATGATACAGTTAAAAAACGCTTCTAAACACAAACGCTTGTAAACGCGGTTAGCCGCGTTTACAATTATTTGGCATTTGAAACGCTGATAAAATCTACTCCTGAACGCAAGTTTGGTGCGTTCAAAAAAATGACTCGACTGCCTGTAAATGACTATGTGTACATGGACACATAGGAAAACATTAGGGAGAGTTCAGGAGCTGCTGAAAAAAACGCATAAAAGCTTCTGAACGTCAGTTTATTAGCTGCAGTGTACATGAACCCTTATACTTTTTATCTAATACAGATTGTTTCAGATCTGCAACATTGTGATAAAAAAAAGTTTTACCAACTTTATTGCTTAGAGGAGTATTCTTTCCTTTAAGACAGGCATTATCCATTACAGCCAATGAGATGTTTACTATTGCTTTCTAAGGCAGCAGTCCCCAGTGCTGACTTCTGAATATCATGTGACTCTCCGGTAACACTGATGTTGCTCATTGCAGCTTCTACTTGTATATTCAATACTTTTCTATATAGTCATCTTTCTGTAAAATCATCCTCTGTTTTATACACTCTGCAAACCATAACACCAAAAATATCTATTTTAATGGAAAAAGTCTGGCCTGATTGATCAAAATGTCAGTACTTAGACCTATATATCACATTAATGATCCTGTGGCCAGGGCTGTGGATAAGGGGGTACCATCGGTCCTCCTGGCACTGATCCCATTTATGGCTCTCTCTGCAGCAGCTGGAAGCTGGCTTCTTCTCTTCCTTAACTGGCTTTCAGCTGCTGCAGAGAATGCCATACAGGGGACTAGTTCCAGAAATCCATCCCCACCCCCGCCATGTGGATCACCCTCACTGTGCACCATACGTTTCACCCTGCTCCCCAGGTCCTCCCCCCCCCGTGTGCCCCCCACCACAACAGTGCTGCCTGGCTTCCCTCCTCTCCTACCCACCAGCAGCTGCAAGCACACAACAGGATCCTTCAGGAGGGAGAGTAGGGGAAGGGTTTGGTAAATGTCACATTTACAAGCTCCTTCCTTTTTTGAATGAACACAATAACTGGTTGGTACCGATCACTCACTGTGTTCCTTCATAACTGAAGCAAAGTAAACTGTGTCTTTTTTTGGGTGGGGAGGCGCCTGCTAGGTTGGCTGTATGGAGCCCTGTGGTCTCTAAAGCAACCCTGCCTGTGACTGGTAATAACCAGTGATAGAATCACTAATTCTCAGTTTGACTTCTACAGTGTTGCTGCAAACCAGGGAGGTGTCACTTTTATGCTTCTCCCACACTAACAATTAAGATTCTTCAGCATGCTGGTTTCCAAGGGACAAACAGCCAGTAGGGAAAGTGGCAGTTGCATTTCAGTGATTTACCAGTATAAGATGGGTCTATAAAAATATTATTGACACAGAGACATCTGCAGTATATAAGAGAATTATTATTAATATACAGGATTTATATAGCGCCAACAGTTTGCTCAGCGCTTTACAATATAAAGGGAGACAATACCGCAACAATACAGTTCAATACAAGAGGGTTAGGAGGACCCTGCTCCTTGGAGCTTACAATCTAAGAGGGAGGGGCTGGAGGTACAAAAGATAATAACTGTGGGGGATGAACTGATAGGAGAAATAAAAGATTTCGTTTTATTATACAGGATTTATATAGCGCCAACAGTTTGCTCAGCGCTTTACAATATAAAGGGAGACAATACAGCAACGATACTGTTCAATACAAGAGGGTTAGGAGGGCCCTGGTCCTTGGAGCTTACAATCTAAGAGGGAGAGGCAGGAGGTACAAAAGGTAATAACTATGGGGATGAACTGATAGGAGAAATAGAAGATTTGGTATTATTATTATTATACAGGATTTATATAGCGCCAACAGTTTTCTCAGCGCTTTACAATATAACGGGAGACAATACAGCAACAATACAGTTCAATACAAGAGGGTTAGGAGGGCCCTGCTCCTTGGAGCTTACAATCTAAGAGGGAGGGGCTAGTGGTATAAGAGGTAATAACTGTGGGGGATCGACTGGTAGGAGGAATAGAAGATTCCATTATTAGCTGAAGGCAGGATAGGCTTCCCTGAAGAGATAGGCTTTCAGAGATCGCCTAAAAGTGAGCATAGTAGGCGATAGTCTGATAAATTGGAATAGAGAGTTCCAGAGGATGGGGAGGCTCTGGAGAAGTCCTGGAGATGAGCATGGGAGGAGGAGACAAGGGAGCTAGAGAGTAGGAGGTTGTGCGAGAAGCGGAGAGTACAGTTTGGGTGATATTTGGAAGTACACTAGGAGCTCGGACATTATCCCCTTATTCTTATATATTGGATTACCAAAGCCTCATGAATGCACTCTTCCTCAGAATCAGAAAGTTAGTGTTTGATTGTCTTTTAGGGTAGTAGTTATATAAAGATGAACTCCAGGCAGATATAGAAACACTAATGAATCCAGCTCTGATTCTCCTTTACTGACCTGTCACAGACTGTACGAGAGACAAGATATGTAAGTGTTACTTGAATACAGTAGAGAATTATCAGGTCTTCTGTCCTATCAGATAGAGCAGTGCTATGTATACGTGAGGACTGGAAAGACAGAAACACAAATCCTTTGTATCTCTAAGACCCCGTTCACACAAGCGTTCCCACTATGCATTTTTAAAGCTCTATTCTGCATATTGCATAGGGTCGGCCTATTCATTTGAATGGGCTTCCCTACGTGCGTTTAATGCCCGAAAAGAAGCTCCTGGTCCTTTATGGGCGACAAGCTTCAACGGCGTGTGAATAGGGTCTAATGTATATTTTACATCTGTGTTTTACGGTTTAGATGCCTCAGGAATGACATTGTTTCCATTTGTAAATCATTCTTGTGTTATATTCACATATGATGCCAAGGATGAGTGAAGTTCAGGATTTTGCTCTAACCTAACATTTAGTAGAAATATGACAACTGGTGGTGTAATGGTACAAGTGGGCATCACCATTAATGAACAATTTATTATTCGTTTTCAAACAATATTCATTACAAATTCTTTGCAGAAATATAATTTAATATGCAGAGTAATATTTTTCTCATTGAATACAAGATGTTCTCTGGTTGAATAAGGTGGACATGATGTCACTACCCCACTTTTCACCTTGCGTGATCGTTTCTGTTTACCATGCAGCAAGGCAGCTGCTCAGCCTGGAACCCAGAAGACAGAGCGATCACTGTAGTAGCGACGACTATTACAATGATTTCCAGCTCCCGCGGTGATCCCTCAGGTATGCATGCTTACATTGGACCAAACTGGACCGATGTAATGATGCAATAAAATCCATACCCAGGGTTCAGATTTAAATCTAAATTTAGATCCATAGTAAAAATGAGGCAAACATGTACAGTCAGGTCCATAGATATTGGGACATCGACACAATTCTAACATTTTTGGACTGTCAGCTTTAATTTGAGGGTATTTACATCCAAATCAGGTGAACGGTGTAGGAATTACAACAGTTTGCATATGTGTCTCCCACTTGTTAAGGGACCAAAAGTAATGGGACAGAATAATAATCATAACTCAAACTTTCACTTTTTAATACTTGGTTGCAAATCCTTTGCAGTCAATTACAGCCTGAAGTCTGGAACACATAGACATCACCAGACGCTGGGTTTCATCCCTGGTGATGCTCTGCCAGGCCTCTACTGCAACTGTCTTCAGTTCCTGCTTGTTCTTGGGGCATTTTCTCTTCAGTTGTGTCTTCAAGTGAAATGCATGCTCAATCGGATTCAGGTCAGGTGATTGACTTGTCCATTGCATAACATTCCACTTCTTTCCCTTAAAAAACTCTTTGGTTGCTTTTGCAGTCTGCTTTGGGTCATTGTCCATCTGCACTGTGAAGCGGCGTCCAATGAGTTGTGAAGCATTTGGCTGAATATGAGCAGATAATATTGCCCAAAACACTTCAGAATTCATCCTGCTGCTTTTGTCAGCAGTCACATCATCAATAAATACAAGAGAACTAGTTCCATTGGCAGCCATACAAGCCCACGCCATGACACTACCACCACCATGCTTCACTGATGAGGTGGTATGCTTAGGATCATGAGCAGTTCCTTTCCTTCTCCATACTCTTCTGTTCCCATCACTCTGGTACAAGTTGATCTTGGTCTCATCTGTCCATAGGATGTTGTTCCAGAACTGTGAAGGCTTTTTTAGATGTTGTTTGGCAAACTCTAATCTGGCCTTCCTGTTTTTCAGCTCACCAATGGTTTACATCTTGTGGTGAACCCTCTGTATTCACTCTGGTGAAGTCTTCTCTTGATTGTTGACTTTGACACACATACACCTACCTCCTGGAGAGTGTTCTTGATCTGGCCAACTGTTGTGAAGGGTGTTTTCTTCACCAGGGAAAGAATTCTTCTGTCATCCATCACAGTTGTTTTCTGTGGTCTTTCGGGGCTTTTGGTGTTGCTGAGCTCACCGGTGCGTTCCTTCTTTTTAAGAATGTTCCAAACAGTTGTTTTGGCCACACCTAATGTTTTTGCTATCTCTCTGATGGTTTTGTTCTGTTTTCTCAGCCTAATGATGGCTTGCTTCACTGATAGTGACAGCTCTTTGGATCTCATCTTGAGAGTTGACAGCAACAGATTCCAAATGCAAATAGCACACTTGAAATGAACTCTGGAGCTTTTATCTGCTCATTCTAATTGGGATAATGAGGGAATAACACACACCTGGCCATGGAACAGCTGAGAAGCCAATTGTCCCATTACTTTTGGTCCCTTAGCAAGTGGGAGGCACATATGCAAACTGTTGTAATTCCTACACCGTTCACCTGATTTGGATGTAAATACCCTCAAATTAAAGCTGACAGTCTGCAGTTAAAGCATATCTTGTTTGTTTCATTTCAAATCCATTGTGGTGGTGTATAGAGCCAAAAATGTTAGAATTGTGTCGATGTCCCAATATTTATGGACCTGACTGTATATGCATTTTTACTGTTTGCTGTGTGTTTTTTACAGGACATGTGACTCAAAAAACGCACCAAAAACTGCAACGTGGGTGTGTTTTTGATGCATTTTTGCCACGTTTTCCATTTATTTTAATGGAGAGGTGTATTTTTGGTGCACTTTTTTAACCGCACCAAACCTGCACTAAAAATGCAGCAAGCAGGATTTTTAAAAAACACAGCAGTGTTCAATAGGATTACATGGTCTTTCTGCTTTTTTTAACACAAACGTGGAAGAAAAACAGATCAGTGTGAAAGTAGCCTAAGATGAGATTAAATCTGCCCACCTAGGGATAGCCTGCAGCGAATGGTGACACCTTGGAACACACCTTAAAGTGGTGTTCCACCCAAAAGTGGAAGCTCTGCTTTTTTGCCGCCTCTCCCCCTCCGCTGCCACATTTGGCACCTTTTGGGGGAGTGGATACCTGGTTTTACCAGGTACCCACTCCCACTTCCAGTTCAATTCGCCACGGCAAACTGAGCCAGAAGTTCGGCATGGTAAACTGATCTGTAAGTTCAGCACCCCTCGCAGCCCTCTGGGACACATCCAAGGTCCCAGAGGGCTGTGGCTGATTCACAAAGCACAGTTCGCTTCACACATGCGCAGTAGGAAGCTGGAGGTGAAGCCACAAGAATACACTGCCAGTTTCCCTTAGTCAAGATGGAGGCGCCAGCACCCGACAGCCAACTGAAGAATCGGCTCAGGGTGAGGACACCACTGGATCCCTGGACAGGTAAGTGCCCTACTATTAAAAGTCAGCAGCTACAGTATTTGTATTTTAATCTTTTTTGGGTGGGAGGTGACGGGGGCTGGAAATCCACTGTAAATACAAATATTATTAGAGATGACACTGGCAGTATTGTGTAGAAGAGGTATTCATATTGTAGGACAGACTACGCACATTTTTCTCCTGAATGGAGAAACTATGGCTGCATCTGTCCTTTTATCTGTCATAATAGCTGTGTCATTTGTTGTAATTGGTGGAGACAAATTTATATGCACTGTTTTCTTTTGTATTGTGTATGTGGGGCTCAGGTCTATTATAGTCTTTATAGTTGTTGCAAGCAACAGGAGATTTTAAAATGCATAGCCATGTAATGTCAGAGGGAAAAGCAATTTCATAAACACCAAGAGCCCTTATTGAGGTGTTCTGCGTAATCCCTATTTTGAAAGCTTTTACACAGGCACACAAAAACAGATCCAGAAACTTTGTTTACTTCTTAGCAGGTGGTTTTCTTTTGATTTTTTTTCTTCCTTTTGGGTGCATTTGAGTCTTTCCGACAGTTTAATTTATTGCATTCACTACAGGTACACTTTAAGATATGCACAGAACTATAGACTTGTCAAAGTCTACGCAAAAAGTACCAAAAATGTTTGACTTCTCTTTATAAAGATTAAAGGCACACTGAGCTTAAAAAAATTCCAGTTCCCTTGCAGAAAAAAACGTTCATATAGAGTATTTTTTTACCGGCATGTAGGTGTTTCTAGGAGAGTTTAGGAGCATTTAGCGGGGTTTTTTTTCTGCCAGGGGTTTTTTTTTTCTGTTGCCACGGGAAAACGCAAACCGTGGCAATGCGATTTTGCCGCGTTTTGTGTTTTCCCACGCTCGGGGGTCAAAATGTTCCTATAAACAATTCTTCCACTTTTCCACGTTCAGGAGAGGGAGGTTTAACCTCACCATAACAGGGCAGCTCCTAAACTCTGCTAAAAGTCTATGTGTACAGGGACACATAAGGGTTAACTTACTAAAGCTGGAGAGTGCAAAATCAGGCTCATTTCTGCAGAGAAACCAATCAGCTTCCAGGTTTCATTGCCAAAGCCTAACTCAGTGCTTCTCAATTATTTTCTGTCATGCCCCCCCCTAGGAAGAAGAAAACATTTTGCGCCCCCCCCCCCCCCGCGCGACTGTAAATAGTATCATTTGTCTATAAAATTGTTATAAGTAGGAATAGTGCCCCATCATTGGTGTCAGTGGGAGGAATAGTGCCCCATCATTGGTGTCAGTGGGAGGAATAGTGCCCCATCATTGGTGTCAGTGGGAAGAATAGTGCCCCATCATTGGTGTCAGTGGGAAGAATAGTGCCCCATCATTGGTATCAGTGGGAGGAATAGTGCCCCATCATTGGTGTCAGTGGGGGGAATAGTGCCCCATCATTGGTGTCAGTGGGAGGAATAGTGCCCCATCATTGGTGTCAGTGGGAGGAATAGTGCCCCATCATTGGTTTCAGTGGGAGGAATAGTGCCCCATCATTGGTGTCAGTGGGGGGAATAGTGCCCCATCATTGGTGTCAGTGGGAGGAATAGTGCCCCATCATTGGTGTCAGTGGGAGGAATAGTGCCCCATCATTGGTGTCAGTGGGAGGAATAGTGTCCCATCATTGGTGTCAGTGGGAGGAATCGTGCCCCATCATTGGTGTCAGTGGGAGGAATAGTGCCCCATCATTGGTGTCAGTGGGAGGAATCGTGCCCCATCATTGGTATCAGTGGGAGGAATAGTGCCCCATCATTGGTGCCAGTGGGAGGAATAGTGCCCCATCATTGGTGTCAGTGGGAGGAATAGTGCCCCATCATTGGTGTCAGTGGGAGGAATAGTGCCCCATCATTGGTGCCAGTGGGAGGAATAGTGCCCCATCATTGGTATCAGTGGGAGGAATAGTGCCCCATCATTGGTGTCAGTGGGGGGAATAGTGCCCCATCATTGGTGTCAGTGGGGGGAATAGTGCCCCATCATTGGTGTCAGTGGGAGGAATAGTGCCCCGTCATTGGTGTCAGTGGGAGGAATAGTGCCCCATCATTGGTGTCAGTGGGAGGAATAGTGCCCCATCATTGGTTTCAGTGGGAGGAATAGTGCCCCATCATTGGTGTCAGTGGGAGGAATAGTGCCCCATCATTGGTGTCAGTGGGAGGAATAATGCCCCATCATTAGTATCAGTGACACCAATGATGCGGCAGTATTCCTCCCACTGACACCAATGACACTTGCTGACCCCTGTTGCAGTATGGTGCTGCTGCAGCCAGCATATGTGGTTGCAGCAGCACCTCTGCACTGCACACTTACCGGCTTTTCCCTCACTCGATTTTCGCGGGTCCGCTCGGCTCCGCCTCCTCGCCCGTGATTGGCCGCCTGTGTACCTTTCCTGAGCTACAGTTCTGGCGGCCAATCACCGGTGAGGAGGCGGAGCCGAGCGGCAGGAGTGAGGGAGTGGCCGGAGTGACGGAAGGAGCATCGCTTCCTGGATGGATCATCGTGGGAGCCAGGTAAGAGACAGCAGCCCTCTGCCCACCCCTGTATGCGCCCCCCTTGACGGAGCCTCGCGCCCTCCCTGGGGGGCGCGCCCCACTATTTGAGAAGCACTGGCCTAACTGAACAAGCTGTGGTTAGAAGCTGATTGGTTTCTATGAAGAAGTGATTATTTTACACTCTCCAGCTTTAGTAAATAAACCCCATAGACTTTAATGGAGTTGAGTTTAGGAGCTATGGCAGAAAAATGCCAAAAGCTCCTAAACTCAAGTTTAGGAGCTTCTCGTGTACAGCCTAAATGTTCCATTGTGCATGGACACATAGAACATTGAGCTGCTTCTACAGGCAAAACACTAAACTCCTCTAGAAGCAACCCTTTTCTTTTAAGCCAGTGTACGTGGAGTCTAAATGCTAGAAAAAAAAGCTGGATGAATTAAATGCCGATAATAGTGTTTTTGTTCTGGCTTGTAGTAGCACTTTAGAAGCGTTAGTGTTTAATTACAGTTTGTATTACAGTTACATTTTTACAGTGTATGTAGGGGGGGGGGAAAGCTAGAAAAATGCTGTTAGGAGCATTCTAGTAGTGTTTAGGAGTGTTTGGGAGCATTTAGGAGCGCTCAGCGTTTTTGTTTCTGCTGGAAAAACGCTCCCAAAAAACTCTACAAAAACAATTTGTTTTCTGCTCCTAGATGCTGAAGCTTGAAAAACGCTACTAGCCTAAATTAGTGTGCAGAACACATAGAATAACACTGTATAGCTTCTAGGAGCAGAAAAATGCTGATAACAGTTTCTAGGAGCTTAAAAAACTGCTAGTGTGCATGGAACCTAAAAATGTTGGGTATTTTCTAATCACAAACTGAATCATGCAATTATATAAGATAAAAATTCTTACAATCTTTTCAGAAGCCTTTTTTTATGAACCTTGGCACCTGGTCATATGAACAAATATCTTCTTGTTTGGTCATGTGATCTCTGCTGAATAGAACGAACAGTCAGTAGGAACTCTGCTGTTCTTTTTTTAGTGGAAATTGTGTGACCACACACCAGCATATTTGGTTGTGTATATCAGCAACGTTAAAGCATTGATTAAGCCACAAGTATTTAAAATAGAACTATAGACAAAACCTTTTTTCATTTTGGATAGATCAAGGAAGGGTTATAACTCCTGTCTGATTTGTTTTGCCATCTATGTCCCATTGTGGAGATTTCCCTTCACTTCCTGTCCCATTGCTTAAACAGGAAGTGAGAGAAAATCCCTGAAAATTAAAGGAATTTCTTGGCACCCCCAGATCACAAGAACGAGTGTCCCCTTTGTTACTTTTCTGAGGACAACCCAAAATTTTTGATTTCCTTTTACTTTCACTTTCAGTGATAATGCTAAACAGGATAAATAGAGAGGGTGAATCGTCCCTAATTGGGGCACAGACTGCAATAGAAACTCCAATTTGGATGTACATACCCTCAAATTAAACCTGAGAGTGTGCACTTTTAGCCCATATCCATTATATAACTATAGCTTGAATATGTTTTGGTCAGTACCTGAAAAAAACTAAAATTGTGCTTGTGTCCAAATGTATATGGACCTAACTGTGTGTGTGTGTGTGTGTGTATATATATATATATATATATTCATTTATTTTTCCTAAATACCTTATTTTTATAGCTCCAGTCTCTACTTCTGGTCCTGGCCACCAAGGCGATTTTGTCATTTGGCATTCCCTAGGGCTTCTGGGATATCGATTGATTTAGACCAGTGTTTCTCAACCTTTTTTCAGTCAAGGCAGCCTTTAAAATTATAGACAGTCTTGAGGCACCCCATTCTAAAATGTGAAAAACTATTCTAATAGTTTCATATAATGCAGCAATATCCACACATGTAGGACACCCAACATTAGAGGTGATTATTCATCCAAGGCAAATACTCTTTTGTACCCTGATACTGACTAGTATTCCAGTGTTTCTCTTCTCCCTCAGTTTTTCTCGATCACTGAACTAATATGACCCCATTACTGATGGTGAGGGGCAGGGGAGGGTCAAACTAGTATGCTGTGCAGGCAGCTGATGTCCTCCTTATCAACTGATGATGTCATTGGTTGTGAGGATGTTGGCGGATAGAAGGTCGTAATGGTGCACAATGAAAACCTGTGGCTTTGTGTAGCTAAAAGGCAGGCTTGTTCCATCCGCTGGTTTTTTAGACATTTTGCCAAGGCACCCCTGAAGAAACCTCAAGGCACCCCAGGGTGCCTAGGCACCCTGGTTGAGAAAGGCTGATTTAGACCATAGATAGTACTGTACCTAAAGAAAACAGCTAACTTCCTTCTGGGCTGACGAATTGATTGACAGGTTGTCATAACAACGGGGGGGAACTTCTGCCAGTGCCACCCTTGCTATGGCCACCTTCAATACAAGGAATGCGCCACACCTTCTTCACAGGAATGAGATTGGGAGGTGCATGCTGGGGTAGCCAGCAGCGCCATTTCTCGGAAAAATGTCTGTGCGTGCTTCAGATACCCTCACTGAAGATGGAAACTCTCACAATCTAGAGCAGCAATGGGCAAACTACGGCCCGCGGGCCGTATACGGCCCGGCGGACCTTTTAATCCGGCCCGCGGAGCTAGGCTCCCGCAAGGCCAGTGGTCGGCAAGCCGCGGCTCTTTACAAATTTAGATGCGGCTCTCCTGTGTGCCGGGCGCCCGCTCCCCTCCCTCCTCTCCCCTCCTCTCCTCTCGGATGGCCGCCCCCCCTCTCGGATGGCCGCCCCCCTCCCTCCTCTCGGACGTCAGGACTCTGCAGCTGTCAGGATGTAGGCGGGGCAGCCAGGATGTAGGCGGGGCAGCGTGACGAACTCCTCTCACAGTCCTCCCTGAAGACCAGAACGGCGCGGGAATACGAGAGGAACGCGCGGACCAAAGGTAAGTGAATTGACACAGGGGGGGGACTTACTATATGGGGGATGAATTACTATAGGGGGGACTTACTATATGGGGAATGAATTACTATATGGGGGACTTACTATATGGGGAATTAATTACTATATGGAGGACTTACTATATGGGGAATGAATTACTATATGGGGGACTTACTATATGGGGAATGAATTACTATATGGAGGACTTACTATATGGGGAATGAATTACTATATGGAGGACTTACTATATGGGGGATGAATTACTATATGGGGGACTTACTATATGGGGAATTAATTACTATATGGAGGACTTACTATATGGGGAATGAATTACTATATGGGGGACTTACTATATGGGGAATGAATTACTATATGGAGGACTTACTATATGGGGAATGAATTACTATATGGGGGACTTACTATATGGGGAATGAATTACTATATGGAGGACTTACTATATGGGGAATGAATTACTATATGGAGGACTTACTATATGGGGGATGAATTACTATATGGGGGATGAATTAATATGGGGGATGAATTAATATGGGGGATGAATTACTATGTGGGGGATGAATTACTATGTGGGGGATGAATTACTATGGGGGATGAATTACTATATGGGGGATGAATTACTATGGGGGATGAATTACTATAGGGGGGATGAATTACTATGGGGGACGAATTACTATATGGGGGACGAATTACTATATGGGGGACGAATTACTATATGGGGGATGAATTACTATGGGGGATGAATTACTATATGGGGGATGAATTACTATATGGGGGATGAATTACTATATGGGGGATTAATTACTATGGGGGATTAATTACTATGCTTACTATGGGGGAATATTACTATACTTACTATGGATGACACATACACATCATTCATCTACTCTTGGTCCGGCCCCCGGGTCCAATATATGAACCCATTGCGGCCCTCAAGTCAAAAAGTTTGCCCACCCCTGATCTAGAGGCTCCAGTAAGTAATATTTTTTTAAATGGAAAACAAACAAGTACAGGTACAGTTTATGCCAAATTGCATGGCATAAGCTGCCACTAGCACAGGGGTGCTTTCAAAAAGAAAAAAAAAAACACCAGAACTCCACTTTAAGCATCAGACTCACATTTTTGTTTTGGACCATCTTACTGATAGTAACAATCGTGGACCATACCTGACAATGTGTGTCAAGGTCGCTCAGAGTCAGACGCATGTATAGCAGGGTGACAATGCTGGATCACAATTGGGAGGCAGGAACAGAATATTGTCAGCCCTAACAGAAATGCTTAGCAAGAACCCTTGTGGCAGAATACTTGTTATTAACCTCCCTGGAGGTATTCCCGAGTGTAGCCCGGGGTAAAGTTTCAGCACCACAAGCGGTAACCCCGAGCTACACTAGGGATTACCCTGCAACGCTGCTCCGGGATCTCTTCTTCACCTACCTTGTCCTGCGCTCCTGTGATGTCCCCCCTGCAGTGTCCCCTGCAATGTCCTCCGGCAGATGCCGGCATCTGTTTTCCGGGTTCCATTCCCTGCGACGTCAGGGCGTACGGGGACGTAACCGGCAGGAAATTTGAAAGTTGTAAAAGTGACATTCACTATATACACTAAAATCACATAGTAAAACATTACTGTATCAAACCATTTCACATACATTTTGTCCCTAGTGCTTTGTCCTGTACCCTGCCTGCATTTTTACTGTTCTTTCTGCCTGGAAACTAAGAAATGTCCGTGGCGTCCAAAAAGCATCCCTTTAGGTCAAAAGCGGTTTTAGACCAGCTAGAGAACAGCGATAGTAAATTAGAACCACTTGCAGAATTGAGTGATAATGATTTGTGGGGAAATTTGTCATCAGACACTGAAAACGATTTTGCGACTTTGCTCAGTGATGTGCGAACTTGGCGCTCTATTTCAAATTTCTGTGTGTTTGGTTTGATTATATTATTGAATTACATTTATTATTATTATTATATTATTATTTTTTGATTATTTATTAAATTATAATTTATGATTTCGTGTTTCAAATTTTAACATACCCGGGATGTTTACTTGACTCTTGTTCGGACAGATTTCAGTAACATTTTTAAGACTAGATATTGTTTATGTTTTTCTTCCATTCTAAAGCTGATCTCTAGGTCAGCTACTAAAATCATGGTAGAAATACTTACATGGAAACTGTTTACCAGCCAATTATTTGTTCCTGTTCATCCATGTAAAAATTACAGACCTACAATAAAAAAACGACATATTTCCATGCAAAAAAATGTACCGCTTTGAGCACAGAAATATGGACATAATCAGACTGCTAAGGAGGCTACTGAAAGCTTGCCTTTTAAGAGACATGGTGGAATTTATATTGCATGGATAACAGTCAAGAAGACCTATTGGTCTATATTCAGTTTTCCTACAGTGTTTTTGTTTGTTTGGGGGTGAATCAGAGAGGTTGGACCAAGACTCAAAATTTTCAAATCTTGCTAATGTTTTTCTTTTCATCTTCTGCCCCTTCCTGAAAACCGAATCCCAGCTGGAGAACTGTAGGGGGTGCAGAAGATGTTGAGAGGAGGCTCACTTGTAATTCAGCCTTTCCAATTTAGATTTATTATTATTATTATTACTACGAGTTTATATAGCGCCAAAGGGTTTGCTCAGCGCTGTACAATAGGGGGGACAATACATGGCACAGTACAACAACAACAAACAATGTACGAGGGGTAAGAGGGCCCTACTCTTACGAGCTTACAATCTAGGAGGGAGGGGGTAAAAGGTACAGTAGGAAGTGGCTGAGGGGGATGAAGTGGTGGGAGGAATGAGGGAGGATGGCCGTTAGGTGAGGGTGGGGTAGGCTTCCCTGAAGAGATGGGTTTTGAGGGAGCGCCTGAATGTGAATAGGGAAGGCGACAGTCTGATGGATTGGGGCAGTGAGTTCCAGAGGATGGGGGAGGACCTGGAGAAGTCCTGCAGTCGTGCATGGGAGGAGGAGACCAGGGAGCAGATTTCATTGCTTACAGATCTAATCCAGAGCAAAAGTGAACAAAGCATAAAATGACCCTAACCAAGGAAATATATCTTTGATTTGGTAAGCAGGCCAAAAAATGAATAGGTTCATTGGCTTAAAGAAGAAAATAACAATCTAAATGGGCTTCTTAAAGGGTTAGTTCACCTTTACAAAAAAATGCACACTGTATACCCTACCCCCTCCCCTCATCCCCAAACACCACCCCCGTACTTAACCTCCATGGTTGCCAAGTAATCAGCCATTATTGTGATGTGCTGACAGCTTGACTACGGAGGTAGGTACAGCAGGAACTGGGTGGATGGGCAGGGTGTCCGGTGTTCACCTTTACATTTTTCTGAACTAACACACTAAGGGGTTGATTTGCTAAAACTGAAGCATGAAAAATCTGGTGCCTCTCTACTTAGAAACCAATCAGCTTCCAGGTTTTATTGTCAAAGCTTAACTGAAGGAGCTGAAGTTAGAAGCTGATTGGCCACCATGGACAGCTGTACCAGATTTTGGACTCTCCAGTTTTAGTAAATCAACCCCTAAGTGTTATTCACTTGCTTGCTGTGGTTCAGAGAAGACCAGTTCTTCATCAAACAGTAAACACTCATGTTAACCTCTGGGTAATATGCAACTGGCTGGTATGTATGGTGTTCAGACCACTGGCATGTAGATGTCACTATTTAGAGTTGTTACATCTGTAATAGTTTCTATATTTTGTACAAGTTTGTTTCTGTTCCTGTTATGATACACTCAGAAGGCTGCATGTGATTTATGGATGACGGTACTGAAAGCAAAACGAAATCATATCTGAGCACCACAAAATGAAATCACTGTTTAATTATTTTTTTTATACCCAAAGAAACCTTATCCATCAGTCCATGCTTTATTCTGTTGAAAAGTCACTTCAAATAACACCCCCTAGGATTTATAACCATGGCCATTTTGAGTAAGGTCAGATGATTTGTGTAGCATTTACTTCCTGGAATCAATCTGCCCTTATCTCAGGCATGCAGACAGAGGAACGTGCGCTTAGCTGAGAAAGCCCTGTCTTTCCTCCAGATGAAAGAAAAAAAATGCCCATGTAGACTCTTGGGATATATGACATTATGTTGGCATAGGCTGCAAGCCAGTAAGAGCGGCAACAGAGGAAAGAAGAAAAAAAAGGTGTAAAACAAGTACATATAGTGTGCTTTCTTATCTATTTACTAATGCTAGCAGCATAAGGATTAAAAACTAGTAATTTTGATTGAGAATGTTTGTTTATTTCTGATTGAATAAATCACTCTGCCTACCAGGTCACAGTACATAACACTACACCAGCCGGTTGAACAAATAAAATGAGCTGATTTCCTCCATCCACACATTTGATGTGGATAGGGGAATCCTTCCTGCTCAGCTATTGTAAACTGACAGCAGGAAAACTTCTTGCTATCAGAATACAATGATCAGCGTTGCTGGCTATTGCCGATGGCACTGATCGTTCGGCAAAAATCCAATGGGCTGATTGCACACAAGTTGATTGATAGATCGCCTTGTGTACAACCAGCCTGCCTGCACATGGATTGAATTTCAGTCCATGTATAGCCGGCTTAAGTTACAAATGGTAATGTTTGTCTGTGTTTGACCTTTGTATACACCAAGTATGGTAATTGCTTCTTAAACATACGCACTTGCTTTTTCTCAGGTCTCCTCCTCCTAATGACATTTATCACAAATTGATTGTCTTTTAATGTTAGCATTTTTCTGACACATCTTTCAGAATTTGTGGCTGTGTTAATTAAAATGACTGATGAGTGAACCTTCATATGACAATTTCAATCGATTGTGTTGGAAGTATAGGTAAAGTGCTAGGACTGGATGTCTTAAGTATCTATCACTGTATCCCTGTTATCACTTGTGGTTTTAGCTTTACAGAACAGGTTGGTACTAAGCTGTGAATATGATATACATCATAGGTTTTTATTGGAACTATATTTTACTTGTATGATTTTCTTTTATCATAAACCTGCATCTAATACAAATGTGTCCTCAGGTCTGACCTTGTTAGCATTAGATTAATATGATTTACAGAAGTATCACATACGGGAAGATTCTATCAAGAATCCAGAGATAGACCAATGTTCTGTAATGCTGTTAGCGTTGTAATGTGCTGCATTGCAGAAGAACTGAAGTGGTTATGAATATAAAACCTGTATGCCTGGATTAGTGCCATGTAATCTCATAAGAGAGTTGACTTCAGCACACGGCAATCTCTGACCTGCTTCCATAAAAACATATTTTGCTTCTTCTGATCTGTACCATATATGGGGGCAGTAGAGCCATTAGCCCAACTTAGCCCTAATTCTACCATCTTTATATTTATTTGGTTTAAATGTGGTTTATGCTTTTCTAATGGAATAGTAGAGTGCACTTGAAGATATTGTAAATATATTTTTTCTAAATATGAAACATGTTATACTTACCTGCTCCG
The DNA here is from genome assembly GCF_062004578.1 of Staurois parvus. Taxonomy (NCBI): domain Eukaryota; kingdom Metazoa; phylum Chordata; class Amphibia; order Anura; family Ranidae; genus Staurois; species Staurois parvus. Next base: position 11,963,000 of record NW_028317821.1, read on the forward strand.
TGCAATATTTTTGCACAGAACAGCCCAAGCCTCCTCTCCTCAGGTCCCCTGCCGCCTCTCCTGGCTAGCACACCCCACTGGCTGTCCACAATAGCAATCCACTTGCAATGAGGGCACTTGAACAGGCTCTTGAGGCACAGAGCTCAATTCAACCCCACCCCTTGCACTCTCCTTACTGGCTGTGCTTGACAGCAGCGGGAGCCAACGGCTCCCTCTGCTGCCTCTCTGTTCAGTGAGGAGAGAGAGAGCCAAGAGAGTTTCTGCTCTCATACACAGCGCTGGATCAAGTTTGGGCTCAGGTAAGTATAAAGGCGGGCTGGTGAGGGGGAGCTGCACTTAGAAGTTTTTCTTTTTACCTTAATGCAGATAATGCATTAAGGTAAAAACCTTCAGTCCTGACAACCACTGTAAAGTGAAACTAAACCCACTGATTTAACTATTTCCCAAATGAAAGCCCAAGTTGGAAATGTTCAGTAAATGTTATTACATCCTTAATCAAACATGTCAATGTTGTTTTCTGCAGTGTTTTGATCTGTACTCTGCCTATTAGCGCATGACCAGTATATGCTTCCTTCAAGCCATGCCTCTGGTGATAACTGTCACAGTTGCTAATGTGCTTAAGTCAGCACCTAACTGATCGTTCAAGCCCTCAAATGACTGCTGTCAGGTTTTTATTGCTGTCCGCATCCAGTTTTTGGCGATTTCCCCTCACCCCTTGTTCTGAGGACCACACAGGAAATAGGAGGAATTTCCTCAACTGGGATGTAAAAAGCAAACTTTTACCCATTCTACTTAAAGTGGACCTTCACTCTTCAAAGAGGTTTTGAGTCCTTGCCTCAACGCCCCCCTCATTTTCTTTCTTTTTTCCTGCCACTGCCAATTCCACCTAGATGAGAATGTTATACCCCATGATATCTCCATCATATATCCTGGGACGTTGCAGGAGCAAATACACTGAGTGGCCAGAGGGCAGAACTGGAGGCGCATATTTGGAAGCTGGCTGCCTGAACTCAAAGGAGGCAACCAGCTTCTGATGTGTCTGCCAAATGGCAGATCGCTGCAGGACAACACTTGTTTTGCTGGGCAGGTATGCATGTTTTCTAAAGAGAACCCAGAAAACATGTAAGAAGAATAGGAAAAAAAGGGGGGGGGGAATGTTTGTGTGGGCACGAAGTTCCTCTTTAAGGGATTTTATTGCGTTCTATGTTGTCACTTGAAAAAAGCCCTTCACTTTCCATGCTGGTGACCACACAGGGAGAAGGGATTGTCCCCAGTGGGCTCAATGACAACAGCTAAAATCTGAATTTTTACCCTTTCCCAACTCTATTTGACTAAAAGCTTTGACTGTAATTGGACTTTTATGTGAAATTCTACCTACCCTCCTCAGAAAAAAATGCTTTATATGTATTCATACAATATTTTAAATAACTTGAGATGGTAAGCTTTATTTAAATAACTTGAGATGGTAAACCTTGCTACTGTATCTCCAGTTTTCTCTCATTCCGGTGTGATGTGGGTAAAACATTATTTTACATAATAAAACTCTACCTTTTTGCACTAAATATGTGACTTTCTTCTCCCAGTTGCTATGAGTTGTTTGCACTGTGCATGAATCAGACAAACATTCTTAAACTGTGGTCATAGATCAGCGTGCCCAAAGGCAAGAGACCTGGTTGCTGTTTGCTACCTCTGCTCTCCTTGTTCAACCTCTGAAGGTAGCTATGGCAGAAAAATAAATCTGTGTTCATGTAATAAAAAATGATTCTTTGTGGATGGAAGTGATTCATCCTACAATACTTTAGCTTTTTGTTTGAAGCGTTTAAAGTCTAGAAAGCAAAAAGCATTAAAATTCACAGGAAGCAAGTCCCTGCTGAGTGACCGTTAATTGCGTCCATTGACTTGCATGTCAATTGGGTTTTCAGTTCAGTGGATCCTGTCTCACTGATTAACCACAGGTATAAAGCAATCATGCTTGTATAAAAAGGGCTTCAGTGCAAATCACAAGATATTTATATTTGGGTGTTTGTTTTATTTTTTCATGGATTTCAATTGTCATTATATATTTCAATTCCTCCATGCATTAATACTAGTATACTAGTAATAGCATCCCTTGGTTTTCTTCTGACAGAATATTCTCTGGTGTCAGCACAGTGTTATTAAAGTAAACCATATCTGGTCTACATAGTTCCTAAGGTGACAACAGTGCTAAAGCGTAAGCATCTTCCTGATCTGTCCTCTTCTGGCACTAAGCCCTTCCTCCATCCTTCAGCTATCAAATCCCAGAGCCTCTTCTATACAGTGAGCATAGAACTGATTTGCAGGGATTAAACTCAAATTGTAAAGGAGTTGTCTTATGTAGAGTTCCATCCTTTTTCAACCAGGTTTCTGTAGAACCCTAGGCTTCATCCACAGGTTGCTAAGAGTTCCTTAAGCAATGTTCAGTTTCTGCCATTGACACTAATAATGTTTTTTAGCTATTTGTAAGTGAGCAATCTTCTCGCTGACCACCAATCTAAGCAAAATTCTTCCCACTGACTATCGGTGTAATGGGACCCTTCAGTGTAAGGGGCCCTTCTCCCAATACCCACCAATATAAGAAGCAATCTTTTCACTGACTGCCATTATGATGGGACCCTTCTCTCACTGACCATCGGAGTAGGAGGGCCCTATTCCTAATGACCTCCAATGTAAGGTGGTCCTTCTGCCAGTGACCACCAATCCAATGGGCCTTTCTCCACAGACCACCAGTGTAAGGAAGCATGTTTCCACTGACCACTAGGAGAACATACTGTTTTTAGTGTTTGTGTTATTTTTCTGACCATTATTACTGATTATTTATTATTGCTGAAATATATGTTTGTCATAAAGAGAGGTTTTTAGATATGCTAAGTCACATTCCCTATTATTTTATTTATTTTTATATCTCACCTTATTGTTTGCTAATGTACTGTGAGATTTGGACATAGTAATTAATATTCGGAGGTTCCCAGGGACCTGAAAATTATTTCTAGGTTTCTCCTGTTTTAAAAGGATTGAAAAAGACTCTTTTAGGCCTAAAATCCATTCGCTTTCCAAGGACAGAGGGCCTGCTTTTAAGGCCTGGTCAGTTTTTTTTTTCAAGGTCTTTTCAGACTCAAAATGTGGTCCTTGATATCACTTTCATTTCTGCATCTCTCTTCCTGTTCTGGTACTGCAACATTGCTACTGAAGCACGGTTTCCCAATTCACTGCTTCTGTTATTCTAGTTCTATAGGCTGTCATCATACTATTGAATAGACTTAGGCACAACACTTTAAGTTACATTTATTAGATGCAAAGAATGCATGTGACATATCGCGTAGGGTGGGCCGATCACATCAAGCGCTATACCGGAATTTTACGAGCCGCCATCTTGGAAATTCCTTAACACATTGAAAATACATTATAACAAGGTTTTTTTACTGTGGTGTCCCAGCAGGACACTTTTAAATATGTGTGCACTTTGATTTTCTAATAAATCACATTATATTTGTATACTACACTGTGGCAAGAGTTTCTGTTTACATATGCGGAGCAGTTCAGGGATAAAGAGGAGACGGTAGCATTTGTAGCAGAGTGAGGAAGTAAGTGGCGTCATCTATGCAGTATACCTACCCAGGTTAAAAGGGAAAGGCGGTATTTGACCTATGCAATTTGGGTCATAAAAGGAGGTGAGAGTATATATGTTTGTCTCTGGTGGAGGAGCACATATAGGAGTATATGTTGATATAAGCAATAAAGAGCACCTGTTTGTGAACAAATTCTAAATGCACGGATCAAGCACACATTATGGACTTTTAAGTTGTATTCAGTGTATTCACTATTATTGCATAATCACATGGTCTGGATGCTTTAATTCATCTAAGAGGTTATAGAGATATATGCGCGGCACTATTATATGACAGATCTTTGAACCAAAATACACTGATAACACTATACATTCCCTTTAAACATTTATTTCAAATGATCCAAAAAGTCAGTGAGAAGGGCACCTAATGGAAAGCCCAGTAAAAAACCATTTGATGAATTGTTAGTCCAGTGTAGTTAGTCTGATTTCGGAATGTGCCAAAAGTGTTCTGGATGATATATATGTTTCACAAAGCTTCTTCTCCACCTTAGCTGCAAAGTCTAAATGTGAAAGACTCTCATCTCTGTATGCTGCAGCTTGTACCTCTAAGATGTTTCTGGTCTGGCACATTTTCACTGTAGTTCTGGCTGACTTTCAAGTTCAAAGTGAATTGCTTGAGTGATATTTTTGACCTCTACCAGTCTGTATAACAAATACTTGCAAGACAGACAGCTTTCTTTGCGACTTCCATATTTCTTTCTGACAACCGCTTTAATTAAAATACTGATTTATGCCACTGGTAAAGAATGAGCCAAAGTAGAATGGCATAATAATAATGGCTTTTTTTATTTTTCATAATAGACTGTTGGATCAGTGCTTTTGTTTTCTAGGGCTATCGATTTAAGCATTTTACTCAGTGTTTTGAATAATTTGTTCTTGTATATTTCGTTTTTTTAAGTTGATATGGCCTGATATAAATATGTGCAAATATATTGTAGTAAAATGTTTTTGTGCTTGCTGGGAACTGCCTTTGTCCTTTTAATCCAAATGAGTTTCCCTAGCAAACCCAACACTCAGAATAATTAGTTGTCAGTGAACTCAGGCATGGCTGCTCTCTGGTAAGATAAAGGAAGGCATTATGTAAATTCTGGCATCTCTAGAATGTGTTTTCCAGTGCTGTAGTATATACTTCATGTCAGTAGGGAACCAGAGGATACCAGGTTTTATCTATTTTTATACAACTCTGATATATCTGATAACTCCCCATAGTAGTGTCCATTGGGACACATTCCTAGATTGTAAGCTCTAATGAGCAGGGCCCTCTATTTCCTCTTGTACCAAATTGTATTGTAACTGTAATGTCTATCTTCATTTTGTAAAGTGCTGCACAAACTGTTGTCACTATATAAATCCTGTATAATGATAATAATTACTGCAGCATATAGATATGAATTGGCCTCTGGTGTTTGACTAAAAGATTTGTGTCTCTGAAACTAAAGCAAGAGTTTGTTAAGAGGACATTTTAGATGCAAATAGTGATGCAAGGATTTTATCTTTCACCTTTATATCTAATATGTACATAGGGGTTTGCATTATTGCACAGATTGCTCATAGCCCAGACTACAAAATACAGAGGGCACATATTGCAATATCCAAAAAGCAGTATAGAAGGCCCATAATCCAATATCCAAAACAATACAGAAGACCCATAATGTAAGCACTTGACAGCAACTGTGTTATGGCGTGTGTAGTACTACACCAGATTCTAGTATGAATAGCACATTGAAGAATTCTCATTCTTGTCTCCTACTGTGCAATGCAGAGTCTGTATTCCTTTTCTACATTATAACTCATTAGCTATATGCCAATATCCACTTCATTCATTTATTAATGGGTTTCAGTATAATAATTGGGACACCACCTCTTCCTCCTTCCACATGTAATTTATATCAAGCAGCTGGAGCAGAAAAGAACTCTTAATTGAATGCTGCTGTTATATTTCTCCATTTTTTCTGTGAGAGAAGTAGACAAGTGTACTGAGTTTACTTGGCCCTGCTGTGTCCAAATAGCCAGAAGAAAGGACCCTGAGGCTTATTATGGAGATTTACCTGTGGGTAATGATTTTGATGGTTAAAAATATTGAGGCTGGGAGGTTGATGGATGTCAATTAGACTGCAAGAGTGGCTCCAAAATCTGGCGCCACCTGTCGTGCCCAGCCTCAGAACAGTGTGCCCCCATTGTGTGCTGGATGTGTAGCTCTCAGTGCTAGCAGAACAGTTGCAAATAGTTTTACTTCTTTCTCTGCTGGAATGTTAGTTAACCATTTTATTTAATTTTCATGTATATTTTTTAATGCAAGCTTGTAGTGAGAAGACATTGCTGAACTCTTTCTTACAAAACGGTTGGCTCTTAGCTTGATCCAAAGGTTTTAGTACTTTTAAGTCACTAATCCAAAATAAGCATGCAGATCAGGAGCTTGGACTTTGTTTTATACCTGCTACACACTCAGCTAGGCAGCTAGTATTTCCAAAAAACGATAGCCTCTATATTTCTCTCAGTAAAGGATTCCTTTTAAGCTTCCTGGAACTGGTATGCTAGCAGAGATTATCAACAGTATATGCCCATCAATAAAATGTTGAGGTCCTACTTGTTTTTCCATTCTCCTCTTGTAAGGCGCCTAAAAACATCTCTCCTATAGTACCTCCAATACCTTGAATATGTATTAATTATGTAGGTTTGTCCAATGCAAGTGAGCCAATTGGCTCCCAGAACACAACCTCCCATTCTGATTTCAGACAGTTAGATGGGCATTATATTAAAATAAAATATTAAAACATACTCACCTCAATGCTGCAGCGTCAGGGTGATGCTGCAGCTGTCCTATATCTGTTCTAAGACTGAGAAATTACATGACTGCTCAGTTCTCGGTCTTCCCAGAGCAGAGAGCAGTGACGGTCACCACTCTCTGTTCTGCTTCTCCAGGCTGGGGAAGGAACAGGGAAAGCTGGCTACAGGTCTCAGCAGCAGGCAACTGAATGTATCTCAACAATATAGTTGGGATCCTTCCAGAGCCTGGAGTGGCTCTGTGATGTCAGCTAAAATCCCACGTTTGGCTGATTCTGGGTCTCAGGAGTGCAAAAGTAAGTGCACTCTTGTGACCCACAAGAGAAGTATGGCCAAAAATCTTAGGCTTTACTTCTCTTCAAAAACTTATTTAAGACTTGCATTGAAAAGCTTTTGTTCACTTGAAATAGGTGTTGTATTTCTTCACAAATCTGTGAGAATGTAAAACTTGCTTGAAGCAGGACAATTGCAGATCAAGAGGAGGTCAGCTGCACCTGTTGATGAATTCTGAATTACTTCAGAAGCATCTTAAACTGATGCCATCGACACTAGACTTAACAGTAAAAATACATCAGGAATGATAGGTGTTTTTAATATGTGACTGGGTTTGTACTTACATTTAATTACGGGGACTAAATGCAGTGTTTTATTTTTTTTAGGAGTTAAAGTTCTAAAAGTAGGTAATGTACTGAATCAGTTAGGTGCAAAGTAAGTCCTCATGTACACTGGACATTTTTTACAGTGGCTGTTTTTGGATTTTGGCATTTTTTTCTACAGCCAGTAAACTCCCCAGCATGTTATCCTATGTGTCCATACACACATAGACTATAATCAACTTTTTATGGCTGGAAAAAAAACCAAGAACTAGTGGGTTTCTATGAGTTTTTTAGCTGTAAAAATGCTCTAACGCTGAAAAACGCGGTAAAACATGGTAAATCGCAGCGTGCCAGTGTTTTTGGACTTTTTTTGACCAAAAAAACTTTGGTAAGATAAAAATTAAAAAAAAACGCAGCTAAACACTAATACAAAAACGCTAAAAAATGCTGAAAAACTCATGTTTTTAACGTGACTTGACACAGGTAACGTTACCAGCGTTAGTAAAACGCCCAATGTGCATGGAGCCTAAAGGAAGACTTCTGTTTGGCATTTGGGGTATTTGCTGTAGAAAATGCAACATTGCTATATTTGACTGAAAGAATAATTTTTAACTGGAAAATGTAATTGTAATTCTAGAGTCCTAAGAAGTGCTAAAAAACATGTTCTACTTTACATATGCATCTGTATGAATCAGTGTGAAGTGTTTTTACTAAGCAGTGAAAATGAACTATATAACATTAAATAAAATGGGCAGCTGACATATTGAGAAAATGCTGGCTTTATATTGGCTGAATGAATGAGAAATAAAATATTACTTTTTTGACTGTGTAACTCAAGTTTCAACCCATAACATGAAGGAAGGTTTGAATGATGATACTAGCATTAAATACAGTTTATATTTTAAGTTATTAAAGATAATATTTCTTGAGTTTGTGTACATGTGCAACGCTTTAATGCCACTATTGTAGTAGTTCCTGCCACTGAATAAAGCACATACTTTTTACTGAGCCACATCTCAGGTGTGGAATGGAGGTGTGGTTTTGCTAGACAGAAATGTCATTTGTGATGTTATGTCTATATTTTGGTCTATATTATGTATCTAATTCTGCTCCTTTTCTCTTTATAAAGGTGGAACTCTCCAGCAATGCTGTTTTGCACCAGATGAGACGGGATCAGGTCACAGATATGTGTCGAGCCAACAATGTGTTAGGAAGGAAACGCCGTGTACTAACTCCTAATGACCTGAAACACTTGGTGGTTGATGAATATCATGAGCTGATTTACTGTTATGTGCCAAAAGTGGCATGTACCAACTGGAAGAGGGTAATGATGGTCCTTACAGGAAGAGGTAAATACAGTGATCCCATGGAAATACCGGCAAATGTGGCTCATGTCTCCTCCAACCTCAAAACCCTTAACCAGTATAGCATTCCAGAGATCAACCATCGCTTGAAAAATTTCATGAAGTTCCTATTTGTTCGTGAACCTTTTGAGAGATTAGTTTCAGCCTACAGAAATAAATTTACCCAAAAATACAACACGTCCTTCCACAAACGCTATGGCACCAAAATAATAAGGCGGCAGCGGAAAAATGCCACCCAGGAAGCACTACTTAATGGCAGCGATGTCAAATTTGAGGAGTTTGTTGCTTATCTTATTGATCCACACACCCAAAAAGAAGAGCCCTTTAATGAGCACTGGCAAACAGTTTTTTCTCTCTGCCACCCATGCCATATCCATTATGATCTCATAGGAAAATACGAAACCTTAGAAGAAGATTCTAATTATGTCTTGCAACTGGCAGGAGTGGGTAACTATCTGAAATTTCCCACTTTTGCCAAGTCTACCAGAACTACTGATGAAATGACAGCAGAATTTTTCCAAAACATCAGTTCAGAGCACCAAACTCAACTGTATGAGGTCTACAAACTGGATTACTTAATGTTCAACTACTCAACTCCAGCCTACCTAAAACTAGAATAAAAGTCCATCCATGTCTGGCAAAGGATTTTCTTCAAGCGTGAACAGAGGGTCATTTTGTAAATTCATGGCAGGCTGAAGTGGGGTTAGGGTGGGAGGGATGATAGTGATTTATTTGTACTGCGAGCAGTGCAAACAAAATAATTTAAATTTCTTCATAAAGAAAGACTGCTCTCTTTAGAGTAAGAGGAATCTAAGCTAGTCTGAAGACACGCAAACTACTACTATGCTGTTCTCAAGTTCCGTGGCGCCTTCATGCTCTATGTAAATTGTCTATAAATTATTTATAGTTATTTAAACTATGTCTCTTGATCTGATTAAGTCTATTGTATGTCTATAAATATATATATAGATATATCTGTGTATATCTATATATAATATATTTGTATGTGTGTGTATATACATATATGTACATATGTACATATCTTCAGAGCCAAATATTAACAAATTTCAAATCCATGCTGATCCATTTAGTAATGAATTTACTATTGTCATTGGATTTACATGACCATTTTCAAAAGCTAAAACGTGTGTGTTTAGCCTTGTATACAGAATGAATATATAGTTTTATTTTGAATAGCAAACAAGTAACATTGTGTTATCTAATACATGGTGTTAATAACACTGCCCTTTTGGATTCTGTGCTTTTTTGTCAGTAATTTATTTTGTGAAGTTTAAAAATTCATACTTGGTTTATATGTTTATAATCAGGTATACATGTTTAAGAGTTCAAATTGCATAGATCCAAAAAGGCATTTCCAAATAGGTCCATTCTGATTGGTAATCATTGCAAATACATATAAAATGCAAATGTAATATGTAGTGATACCTCTTTTGTTTACAGTTTAAATAATGGACATGTAGATAATGCAGTGAACATATGGATCGCTTGGTCAAATTTAGTGTTGATACAGAATACTTGCCTTGTTCTGTAAGCCGTGGTCAAGGCTTCTTTTGGTGTAGTTAAAGATTAAGGTGTCCTTTCTCCGAGATGTGCTATCAGGTAATTTTGGATTTGTTCCTTGTATTTCAACATAGTAATTATGCAAAAATTGACATTTATTAAGTGCAATTTGTATCCAGGTGCTGCATATAACAGAGCTTTACCCCCATAAATGTATTTTGGTGCCAGTTAGTTTACATCTTTGTTAGGAGTTATAATGTTCCAAGAAAGGACTGTTATAGCAGTGTAAAATTCAGGAGGCTAAGTATAATATTAGTAGTGTAAATCTCCAGAAGTTGGAGGAAAATAGGCACTATGCGAATCTGTGGGAAATAGGCATTAGAAGGAGTACATTTTCAGCAGGTTGGACTTAGAGAAATAGAATTCAAGAAGAAAGGAAGGGCATAGTATTTGTATTATGTAAAATTTCAAGAGAAATTCCACAATATTAACTACATGAAACTTCAAGAGGATAGGCATAGTAGTCACTATGTAAAGCTCCATAGGATAGGAAAACTGCCAAGGGTGGGTTATAGTAAAAGTTGTTTAAATTCATAGCATAGGACCATGTAGTTGGTAGAGCATTTTCTACATAAAACAGGGACATAGTTAGACCTATAACTTTTTTAGACAAGTGCACTTTTTAAAAAATAAATGTGCTCCTTTAAAATACCCAGAAAGATGAAACATGTTTTCAGATAGATATTTTACATTTTCCCTTCTTCTTTTGTAATGGTCATCAAGGGTCCTCCAGGTTTAAAGTGGAAGGCCAGTCAAATACTATCTAAGCTTAAATCTGCTCCCACCCCCATTCTAAGACTTATATAACTACCCTGTAAAGACAAGATGCCTATACTTACCTGATCTGAGGGTATTCCAGTCTGGTCACATGATCAGCTCCCAGTGCTGGCTTAAGTGCAGAGGGACAGCTGACAACAGATGCACCATAGTAAGTCTATGGGTGATATTGCTGCATAGGCATTGCAGCTGTTGTCAGTGTTCTCGTTATGAAGCTGGATACTGGGAAGATCACGTGACTGGACTGGAGTGCCTTCAGAATAGGTAAGTGTAAGCATCTTTCCTTTACAGGATAGCTAGTACCGTGTTTCCCCCAAAATAAGACACTGTCTTTTATTTATTTTGGCTAAAAAAAAAAACACACTAGGTCTTATTTTTGAGGTAGGTCTTATTTTTTTAATGTCCAAGTGTGGACAGGGAGCTGCAGGCAGTTGTGGATGAGGGTTACTATGGAGAGGGCCGGACGATGACAGTTGTGAGCTGCAGTCAGGTGTTGCAGAGGTAAATTGACAGGTGAGTTTCAGACAGGGTGCAGAGATGAGCCACAGACATGGTGCAGGGGTGAGTTACAGACAGGGTGCAGGGGTGAGTTACAGACAGGGTGCAGGGGTGAGTTACAGACAAGCTGCAGGGGTGAGTTTCGGACAGAAGACGCAGGGGTGAGTTGCGGATAGGGGATGCAGAGGTGAGCTGTGGTTGGGGGAGTGCAGAGTCAAGCTGTGGCCAGGGGGTGCAGAGCTGAGCTGTGGCTAGGGGGTGGAGAGGTGGGTTGCAACTCAGCTCATCTCTGCACCCCCCCATCCTCAGCTCACCTATGCACCCTGTCTGCAACTCACCTGTCAATTTACCTCTGCAACACCTGACTGCAGCTCACCTTTGCACATCCCCCTCCAATGCCCTCATATGGTTAGCTAGCTTTGCAAAACACAGCTGTCAGCAGCTGGCCCCTCTCTATAGTAACTCCCGTTTTGGGTCCTATTTCCCCACACAGTGCACCAAGCGCACTCACTCACCGCTCCACCTCTTCCCCACTGGATGGTGATCACTCCTGGGGCATCAGCTTCCATGCATTAGGCTGCAGAATAAGATGCCTTGCCCATAAACACACTGCGACCGCAGATATCTGTTCCTTCCCTGTCCCACAGTGAGTACAGAGGTAGGGAAATTCCAAGGGAGCGTATGGTGCTGCCACTTACAAGAGGGACTGTCACAAGAGGGACTGCCACTTGCAAACACAAAAGCTGCACCTCTGTGTTTATAAGAGACAGTAGATATTGGTGTGCACAGGGCCAGTGCCGGAGGTGGTGGAACAGCATCCTGCCACATTCTGGCTGAAAAAAAGCCCTAATCACAACTAGGTCTTATTTTTGGGGTAGTTCTTATACTTTAGATATTCTAAAAAATAGTACAAGGTCTTATTTTCGGGGTAAGTATAGGGCTTAGAATGGGGGTGGGAGCAGGTTTAAGCTTTGATAGTATTTGACTGGACTTGTCTCTATATGTGCATGTTCATGCAGGAGGCTTTTAGCGTTGTATATAAGAAGACATCCCAGTCTAGCTTACATCTGGCTGGCAGGAATCATCTAGGATGAGCTCAGCTAAAGTCAATACCAAGCATGCTGTCTGCAGTTTCTCTGCAACTGCCTTTTATTCTGAGAAATGTTTAAGGGTCCTGATATTGAAGGTCTCAAATCAGCTGGGTGTGAGGAGCAACATATATAAAGTTTCTTATTATCCACATGTGCACTTATCCTTTAAAAGACTAGATGGCAGCAAATAATAGGCATTATATGAAAGGCCAGAGGGTGAGCCTTACATGGCATTCTGTAAATTCCAGGTGGAGGGTTTAGGTAGAATCAATGTTCTTCTCATCATTAGCTTTATAAGGTAACATGAAAATATACTGATAACTATTCAGTAGTTGTCATTTTCAAACCATCTTGTGGTTGTATTACCTGTGTTTCTTTAAAAGAGCCACCTCTTTTTTGCCTTAAAGCAATATTAAACCCAAAATCCAAAATTGAATGTATTGCAGCTTACCATTTCTTAGATGTGGCAGCTGCATTCGTTTCCTGTTTTGGCATGTTGCCTTTATTTTCACCTGGAGACCCAACCAATACGTCTGTTATTTTTCAACTTTCTTTAACAGACCAAGCTGTCCAGCAAAAGCAGCAGTTAGAGGGTTGAGACACACCATTTAATGCTGACAGGGGTGCTTACAATTGTCAGATTTGATTCATTTATATACATTCTTTATAGCCAAAGGAAAAAAATTGTTGCTGTAACTGCTTAAAAAGTGTTATCTGGAGTTCAGCTTTAAGTTATTAGTCAAGTCCATATAAATCTGCTAGTCCATCTAACACTCGCCTGGTTGACAATGCGGCTGCCCAAGGGTAGCTCCTTTGCTCCTACATAGAATGGAGCCACCCTATACAGGAAGAGTACTACCGGCCAGATCACTGTGTGAAAGTAGAGGGAAAAAGCCTAAAAAAAAAGAAAACATGCAGCTACTACATTTAAGGATTAAGGATTACATTTTTGTTTTTTGGTGTATTACTGCTTTAAGGTTTACCAACATGTAACTGGCAGAACTGGGGTACCCAGCTTTATGATGCTACCAGTGTTTTACCTTTTAATACCAGCCTTACTTACAATTCCTAACCACCTGACACAGCACATGAGAATGACAGAATTCCAGTTCTAACACACAATACCCTGGATTGGTTTGCCTTTTAAATATGTCTGAAAACTAAAACACATCCATATTAAGTGCCACATTGTTCTATCTTGACATGAATTTTGTAAATGTCTTTGAATTCCAAGATGCCTGGTCAAAACATCATCTGTTTCCCATTATTTACATGCAATAACTGATACAGAATACCATTAATCTCAGTAACAGGAATAACTGTGTATATAAGTGAAGGCTTGTTATATTATTTGTATGTTTTCTGGCAAGTCCTACAATTTATTGCAGTCCAGCTGCAAGCAAAGAGACAGCCTGCACCTCAGCCCCACTGGGCTTTGTATTGTCTTCCTGCTGGTCAGTAAATGCTTAGTTCCTTTGCTTTATTTTGTCCTTTTTGTTGTTCACAGATCATCATGTGATTCTAGATAATAAAGAGCCATTGACGCTGTTACTTGTTCCCTCTGAAGTGAGGCTGTGCTGTCCATATTGTTGTACATAATGTTGTTCTATAGACTTTTTTTTTTCTGGCTTTGGGTCTTTGCATCACATTGCAGAGCAACGTTTTGCATGAACCTCAAGTCTGATATACTTAAAAAAGAAGAAAAAAATCTGTAATCTACTGGAATGGCCAAAAGATAATTTATTAGTAATGTATTAAATTGTACAAAATGTTGATCAAAATAAATTCATTACTTATGCAGTGATGACTGTTGTATTTAATTCTTGATAATGTAAATGAAGCAGAAATATATACTGTGTGTGTGTGTCTATATTGCCAAAAGTATTAGGATGCCTGCTTTTACACGCACATGAACTTTAATGGCATCCCAGTCTTAGTCCATAGGGTTTAATATTGAGTTGGACCACCCTTTGTAACAGCTACAACTCTTCTGGGAAGGCTGTACACAAGGTTTAGGAATGTGTCTATGGGAATGTGTGACCATTCTTCCAGAAGCACTATTGTGAGGTCAGGCACTGATGTCGGACGAGAAGGCCTGGCTCACAGTCTCCGCTCTAATTTATCCCAAAGGTGTTCTACCGGGTTGAGGTCAGGACTCTGTGCAGGCCAGTCAAGTTCCTCCACCTCAAACTCACTCAACCATGTCTTTACGAACCTTGCTTTGTGCACTGGTGCGCAGTCATGTTGGAACAGGAAGGGGCCATCCCCAAATTGTTCCCACAAAGTTGGGAGCATGAAATTGTCCAAAATGTCTTGGTATGCTGATGCCTTAAGAGTTCCCTTCACTGGAACGAATGGGCCAAGCCCTGCCCTTAAAACCAACCCCACACTATAATCCCCACCCACCAAACTTTACACTTTGCACAATACAGTCAGGCAAGTACCATTCTCCTGGCAACCACCAAACACATTAATTGGATTGCCAGACAGAGAAGCGTGATTCGTCACTCCAGAGAGTAAGGGTTGGACGTAGCTGCTCGGCCATGGAGACCTAATCCATGAAGCTCTCTACGCACTGTTGTGCTAATCTGAAGGCCACATGAAGTTTAGAGGTCTTTATTTATTGCCTCTGCAGACAGTTGGCGACTTCTGCGCACTGTGTGCTTCAGCATGCACTGACCCCGCTCTGTCATTTTATGTGGCCTACCACTTTGTGGCTAAGTTGCTGTTGTTCCCAGTTGCTTCCACTCTGTTATAATCCCACTAACAGTTGACTGTGGAATATTTAGTAGCAAGGAAATTTCACGGATGGACTTATTGCACAGGAGGCAATCTATCACGGTACCACACTTGAATTCACTGAACTCCTGAGAGCGACCCATTCTTTCACAAATGTATGTAGAAGCAGTCTGCATGCCTAGGTGCCTGATTTTATACACCTATGGCCATGGAGTTGATTGGAACACCTGAATCCAATGATTTAGAGGGGTGTCCCAATACTTTTGGCAATATAGTGTGTGTGTGTGTATATATATATATATATATACACACACATGCAGTGTGTTATATACAAACACTGTGAGCCGATTTACATATGTGTGGTGCAGCTTGACAGCTCTGGTTTTAGTGTGAATTGAAAAGCAGTTGTTCAGTGGTTCAGGTGCAGTTCAGGTCAGTTTTCTTCAAATCCATGTGCGATTCAGAAGCGGTTTCCATAGAAATCAATGAGCCTGTACTCCACACCTGAACCAGACCGCAGTTCTCAGAAATCGGACATGACTCTTTTTCAGCCTGCACTGAATCCACACTGCCAGTGCACCAGGCATATGTGAACAAGCACCATACAAAGCAATGTTATTTCAGTTCAAAACCGCATCCAATCCACATATACAGTGGATATAAAAAGTCTACACACCCCTGTTAAAATGTCAGATTTCTGTGATGTAAAAAAAATGGACAAAGATAAATAATTTCAGAACTTTTTCCACCTTTAATGTGACATATAAACTGTACAACTCAGGTGAACAACAAACTGAAATATTTTAGGTGGAGGGAAGTAAAAATAAAAAAATAATAATATGGTTGCATAAGTGTGCACACCCTTAAACTAATACTTTGTTGAAGCACCTTTTGATTTTATTCCAGCACTCAGTCTTTTTGGGTATGAGTCTATCAGCATGGCACATCTTGACTTGGCAATATTTTCTCTTCGTTGCAAAAACACTCCAAATCTGTCAGATTGCGAGGGCATCTCCTGTGCACAGCCCTCTTCAGATCACCCCACAGATGTTCGATCCGATTCAAGTCTGGGCTCTGGCTGGGCCATACCAAAACTTTAATCTTCTGGTGAAGCCATTCCTTTGTTGATTTGGATGTATGCTTTGGGTCGTTGTCATGCTGAAAGATGGAAGTTCCTCCTCATGTTCAGCTTTCTAGCAGAAGCCTGAAGGTTTTGTGCCAATATTGACTGGTATTTGGAACTGTTCATAATTATCTCTACCTTAACTAAGGCTGAAGAAAAACAGCCCCAAAGCATGATGCTGCAACCACCATGCTTCACTGTGGGTATGGTGTTCTTTTAGTGATTTTGGAATTATGGCCAAAAAATTCAACCTTGGTTTCATCCAACCATAATACATTTTCCCACATGCTTTTGGGAGACTTCAGATGTGTTTTTGCCAGGCTTGGATGTTTTCCTTCATAAGAAAAGGCTTCTGTCTTGCCATTCTACCCCATAGCCCAGACATATGAAGAATATGGGAGATTGTTGTCACATGTACCACACAGCCAGTACTTGCCAGATATTCCTGCAGCTCCTTTAATGTTGCTGTAGGCCTCTTGGCAGCCTCCCAGACCAGTTTTCTTCTTGTCTCTTCATCAATTTTGGAGGGACATCCAGTTCTTGGTAATGTAACTGTTGCGCCATATTTTCTCCACTTGATGATGACTGTCTTCACTGTGTTCCATGGTATATCTAATGCCTTGGAAATTCTTTTGTACCCTTCTCCTAACTGATACCTTTTAACAATGAGATCCATCTGATGCTTTGGAAGCTCTCTGCAGACCATGGCTTTTGCTGTAGGATGTGACTAAGAAAATGTCAGGAAAGACCTACTAGAACAGCTGAACTTTATTTGGGGTTATTTAGAGGCACTCTAAATGATGGCAGGTGTGTACTGACTCCTATTTAACATGATTTTGAATGTGCTTTCTAAAATCTGAATAAGAGGGTGTGCACACTTATGCAACCACATTATTTGAGTTTTTATGTTTACTCCCCCCCTAAAAGATTTCAGTTTGTTGTTCAATTGTTGTTTATAGGTCACTTTAAAGGTGGAAAAAGTTCTGAAATAATTTATCTTTGTCTCATTTTTTTACATCACAGAAACCTGACATTTTAACAGAGGTGTGTAGACTTTTTATATCCTCTGTAAGTGAAACGGCACTGTATGTGAAGATGCAAGAAAGGCCCCTTTCACACATACGTTCTGATTGAGTCTGCATGTCCATTTTTCAGGCAGACCCGTTAGGACCCTCCATTCTCCTCTATGGAGTGTAGGCCGTTTACACCCAAACTACATCCAATCAGATGCACTAAAAACATATGAATGGGGATCCATTCCCTTTCCGTCCAGTGGATCGGATGGCGCTGTAAACAGACAAACAGTCCATTTACATCTGACCCCCATAAAGCGGGCTGTGTCCGTGTCCGCTCTGCATAAGTGGAGTGGACACGGACCTGTCATTCACCTGCTCAGTGGAGGAATCAGTGGACAGATACCTTAGTGATCAAGTAAATCACAGGCAGGGTCCTCCCTGTGTGAAAGCAGCCAAATCTGTTTGAAATGTTTTATTACACAAGATATATAAATGTGTTGGATGTTAAACTCACTTGGTCACAAGTCCATTCTGATGTAGAAAAGGTTCTTCTATAAAGAAATCTAGAAATATAGGGGTCTTTTCACTGCTGAACAATTCTTCAGAATATTGAAATCTTTAGATTAGCATGGAAAGCAGCCTTGAAGTGGTTCTAGAGCCCACATTTTTTTACCTTAATGCATTCCCTGCATTCGGGTCAAGTTCTATACACTAAACATTTAAATACTGTCCAATTCCTGTTCTAATATTCTCAGACAGTTGTACATGTTGAGTGGATGCCTGGACTTGTTAATATATCACAAACTACCGTGCCTCTAGGCTACAAGACACAACAGGGTTTATTTACTAAAGCTGAAGAGTGCAAAATCAGACTCCCTTCTGCATAGAAACCAATCAGCTTCTAACCTCAGCTTATTCAATGAAGCTTTGGCAATGAAACCTGGAAGCTGATTGGTTTCTATGCAGAAGGGAGTCTGACTTCGCATTCTCCAGCTTTAGTAAATAAACCCCAACATGTCTGAGTAGTCCTGTGCAGTTATATTTCTAATGAATCCCAGGAAACCCTTTAATGTCCTTTTCATGTGAATGGGCCTAATCCATCCCAGTTTCTACTTTGAGAAGATTGACTCACTTATTTCAATTTAAGCAAACCTTTACTGAGAGAAGCATGAGAGTTGTCATTACTGACCTCCTGAAAATGTTAGTTGCCTGGCTATTGGCGCTATATAAGTACCTGTAATAAATCCATTATTTTTACGGTACTTTTATACTGGCTTCAATACATTCTGATCTGGAACAAATATGTCAAGCAGGCATAAATCCCTATCCACATACTTGTTCTGGGTCAGTGACTGAAAGCAATGGCAAAACTGGCAGAATATGAAGTAGCAATGGCAATGTTTCTCTCAGGACAGGTGTCCTAAACGTTATTGCGGGGGAAAAATACAAAAATCAAGCACTTTAAGCCTGGTTTCACATATATGCGGTTCGGTACATCACATGTGATTCGCACAGGAACCGCACCGCATTCCTGTGCAAATTACATGCGAAATGTATGCGGTGTGATTGGAGCCATACATTTTGTATGGCTCTAATTGCACCGCACTCACAACAAAAAGGTGCAGAACCCCTTTTTTGGTTCACACCTATGTGATCTGATTCTGCACATCGCACCGCATTTTGCGGACCGATTTCTGGGTGTTGTTAGCTTAACATACACACCTGCAGCGGTTTGTGTGAACGGGGTGCAATTCTGATGCAGTGTGGAATTTGCACAGAAAACACTGCAAATTCCGCATTGCATCAGTGTGAACCAGGGCTGAATGCTTGCAGTGTTTGTCTTTCCCATAATTAATTTGTATTCACTTGCAATGTGCCTTTAAACCTTCCTTAAAACACTGACTAGTTGATTTCCCACAGCACAGCTTCCTGCCTCCTAGCATACAGTGAGGAGCAGAAGTATTTGAACACCCTGCGATTTTGCAAGTTCTCCCACTTAGAAATCATGGAGGGGTCTGAAATTCACGTTGTAGGTGCATTCCCACTCTGAGAGACAGAATTAAAAAAAAAATTAGGAAATCACATTGTATGATTTTTAAAGAATTTATTCGTCTTGCACTGCTGAACATAAGTATTTGAATGCCTAAGAAACAGCAAGAATTCTGGCTCTCAAAGACCTGTTACTGTGACTTTAAAAAGTCCACCTCTACTCCACTCATTAATCTAGCTTAGTAGCACCTGTCTGAGCTCTAAAGACACCTGTCCACCCCACAGTCAGTCAGATGCCAACTACTACCATGGGCAAGACCAATGAGCTGTCAAAAGACACCAGAGACAAAATTGTGGACCTCTACAAGGCTGGAAAAGGCTACGGGGCAATTTCCAAGCAGCTTGGTGAAAATAGATCAACTGTTGGAGCAATTGTTAGAAAATGGAAGAGGCTAAAGACGACTGTCAGTCTACCTCGGACTGGGGCTCCATGCAAGAGCTCACCTCGTGGGGTATCACTGATGATAAGAAAGGTGAGGAATCAGCCCAGAACTACAAGAGGAGCTGGTCAATGAGAGCTGGGACCACAGTTTCAAAGGTCACTGTCGGTAGAACACCATACCGTCATGGATTCAAATCATGCATTGCACGGAAGGTTCTCCTGCTCAAGTCATCACATGTCCAGGCCTGTCTGAAGTTTGCCAATGACCATCTGGATGATCCAGAGGAGGCATGGGAGAAAGTCATGTGGTCAGATGAGACCAAAGTAGAACTTTTTGGTCTAAACTTTACTCGTCGTGTTTGGAGGAAAAAGAATGATGAGTTGCATCCCAAGAACACCATCCCTACTGTGAAGCATGGGGGTGGTAACATCATGCTTTGGGGGTGCTTTTCTGCGAAGGGGACAAGACGACTGCACTGTATTAAGGAGAGGATGAATGAGGCCATTTATTGTGAGATTTTGAGCAACAACCTCCTTCCCTCAGTCAGAGCATTGAAGATGGGTCGTGGCTGGGTCTTCCAACATGACAATGACCCGAAGAACACAGCCAGGATAACCAAGGAGTGGCTCCGTAAGAAGCATATCAAGGTTCTGGAGTGGCCTAGCCAGTCTCCAGACCTAAATCCAATAGAACATCTTTGGAGGGAGCTGAAACTCCGTGTTGCTCAGTGACAGCCCCGAAACCTGACAGATCTAGAGGAGATCTGTGTGGAGGAGTGGGCAAAAATCCCTGTTGCAGTGTGTGCAAACCTGGTCAAGAACTACAGGAAATGTTTGACCTCCGTAATTGCAACCAAAGGCTTCTGTACCAAATATTTACACTGATTTTCTCAGGTGTTCAAATACTTATGTTCAGCAGTGCAGGACAAATAAATTCTTTAAAAATCATACAATGTGATTTCCTGAATTTTTTTTTCAAATTCTGTTTCTCAGAGTGGGAATGCACCTACAAATGTGAATTTCAGACCCCTCCATGATTTCTAAGTGGGAGAACTTGCAAAATCGCAGGGTGTTCAAATACTTCTGTTCCTCACTGTATCATATCATTCTCATTTTTTTAAAGTGCCTAATTACTGTGCTGGCCTAGCTCCTCTTCCCCTCACTTGAGTGACGGCTTTAAAACTGCTGGAGCTGCTGATATTGCATCCAAGGTGGAGGCACCAAGCAGCAGTCTCAGGGCTTTTGGCTGTCTAAAAAAGTGAAGGTTTTACAGATAAATAACATGTCTAACATATGTAAATTGCACAGATAACCTTACTGGAAGATTTTTGTTGAAATGAACGGCCTGGTGACAGGGCTTCTTTAAACAGAGCAAAGGTGATATACATTGTGATTCTATTACATGGAGATGGGGAAGGGCCACTATTAGTTCTCAGGTCCATAGAGCAAACATAACAACAATGCTTGCTCTAACTTTACACCAGTGGTCTCCAAACCATGGCACGGGGGCCAGATACGGCCCTTTGCTTGCCTTTATCTGATTCTTAGGGCACCATTTCATCCATTGATACCAACAATCGGGCATAACACCTTCCAATAACACCAGTGATGGGGCACAATTCCTCCCAATAACAATGACCCCCTTTTTAGACAGCGCTGATTGACCCTGTGCTGCTCACTTGCACCCTCCCAAAGAAAAAAAGAAAACACTAGCAATACACACCAAACTGAGCATGTGCAGAGTGACTTCTAGAGCATTGTACTATCAGCAGGTGGATTGGGGAATGTGGAAGAAGGGGAGGATCAGAGAAGACAGGATCTAACAGCTTTTTTTACACAATGTGGAGGATTAGCCCCTTAGTTTCCACAGTGAGTATAACAAGCATACTTTACTGACTGATTTTACTGTTGTGGGTTTAGGAACACTTTTTAGTGCATCTAAGGTGGTCTGCGTTATACAGTCAGTTCCATAAATATTGGGACATTGACACAATTCTATACACCACCACAACGGATTTTAAATGAAACAAACAAGATGTGCTTTAACTGCAGACTGTCAGCTTTAATTTGAGGGTATTTACATCCAAATCAGGTGAACGGTGTAGGAATTACAACAGTTTGCATATGTGCCTCCCACTTGCTAAGGGACCAAACGTAATGGGACAATTGGCTTCTCAGCTGTTCCATGGCCAGGTGTGTGTTATTCCCTCATTATCCCAATTACAATGAGCAGATAAAAGCTCCAGAGTTCATTTCAAGTGTGCTATTTGCATTTGGAATCTGTTGCTGTCAACTCTCAAGATGAGATCCAAAGAGCTGTCACTATCAGTGAAGCAAGCCATCATTAGGCTGAAAAAACAAAACAAACCCAACAGAGAGATAGCAAAAACATTAGGTGTGGCCAAAACAACTGTTTGGAACATTCTTAAAAAGAAGGAACGCACCGGTGAGCTCAACAACACCAAAAGACCCGGAAGACCACAGAAAACAACTGTGGTGGATGACCGAAGAATTCTTTCCCTGGTGAAGAAAACACCCTTCACAACAGTTGGCCAGATCAAGAACACTCTCCAGGAGGTAGGTGTATGTGTCAAAGTCAACAATCAAGAGAAGACTTCACCAGAGTGAATACAGAGGATTCACCACAAAATGTAAACCATTGGTGAGCCTCAAAAAACAGGAAGGCCAGATTTGAAAAATAAAAGCCTTCACAGTTCTGGAACAACATCCTATGGACAGATGAGACCAAGATCAACTTGTACCAGAGTGATGGGAAGAGAAGAGTATGGAGAAGAAAAGGAACTGCTCATGATCCTAAGCATACCACCTCATCAGTGAAGCATGGTGGTGGTAGTGTCATGGCGTGGGCATGTATGGCTGCCAATGGAACTGGTTCTCTTGTATTTATTGATAATGTGACTACTGACAAAAGCAGCAGGATGAATTCTGAAGTGTTTCGGGCAATATTATCTGCTCATATTCAGCCAAATGCTTCAGAACTAATTGGACGCCGCTTCACAGTGCAGATGGACAATGACCCAAAGCATACTGCAACAGCAACCAAAGAGTTTTTTAAGGGAAAGAAGTGGAATGTTATGCAATGGCCAAGTCAATCACCTGACCTGAATCTGACTGAGCATGCATTTCACTTGCTGAAGACAAAACTGAAGGGAAAATGCCCCAAGAACAAGCAGGAACTGAAGACAGTTGCAGTAGAGGCCTGGCAGAGCATCCCCAGGGATGAAACCCAGCGTCTGGTGATGTCTATGCGTTCCAGACTTCAGGCTGTAATTGACTTCAAAGGATTTACAACCAAGTATTAAAAAGTGAAAGTTTGATTTATGATTATTATTCTGTCCCATTACTTTTGGTCCCTTAACAAGTGGGAGACACATATGCAAACTGTTGTAATTCCTACACCGTTCACATGATTTGGATGTAAATACCCTCAAATTAAAGCTGACAGTCTGCAGTTAAAGCACATCGTGTTCATTTAATTTCAAATCCATTGTGGTGGTGTATAGAGCCAAAAATGTTAGAATTGTGTCGATGTCCCAATATTTATGGAGCTGACTGTAGCTCTATTTAAGAAGCTCACTTCTGCTTTTTAGAAATAAAATAGCTCTTGAGTCTCAATTACAATTTTACTGTTTATTAGCAAGTAAAATAACAGCCTAATACTGCAATTTACAGCTTAAACCGTCATTTGTATTAAGCTGAAAGCTGCAGTGTTATGCCATTTAATGCATTTGCTAATATGAAAGGGATATTCCCAAGCAGCAGCTGAGCCCCAGGATGTTTTGTTTTTGGATTGATGCTGGTTGATGGACCCTGGTGTGCCTGAAGAGCTACTGCAAGGAACACGAAATCATTATCCTAAAGCCATCTGCAAACTCTATTCTATGACGAGGTCTGCATTCTCTGTCTCTGCAAATGTGGAAGGTGCGAGTCCAGTGAAAGTCATTTCAATGTGTTTATAAACCAGCCATTGTAAAGGTGAGTCACTTTGCTTTATTGATTTATTGTTATATTTTAGAGCACCAATTTGATTTTAACCACTTATCCTCTGGAAAATGTTACCCCCTTTCTGACCAGTTTATTTTTTTACTGTACGGCAATGTGCTACTTTAACTGACAATTGAGGAGTCATGCAATGCCGTACCCAAACACAATTTATATCACACAAATAGAGCTTTCTTTTGGTGGTATTTGATCACCTCTTGGATTTTTTATTATAGAAACTAAAAAAAAAAGACCGGAAATTTTGAAGAAAATGTATATATATATTTTACTTTCTGCTATAAAGCATATCCAAAATAAAAAAAACAAAGCTTAATAAGTTTTGGCCAAAATGTATTCTGTATGTCCTTGGTAAAAAAAAAAATCTCAATAAGTGAAAGGTATAGAATCAACAAATTGTGGGATATATACTAGAATTTTTAGTTATTTATTTAATTTTTTTTTAAATATTTTTTTTAACTTCAATATTTTTATTGAGAATTGGTTTACAGTGGTATGCATAGGAACAATAACATTTCCGCCCACATGGCGAAATGGTGAGAATAAACAAAGTCATAGAACATATAAGCATATATATAAAAACCAGCATTCTCACCAGGTAGCAAACGTTCCAACAGACGATGGACAAGGGTATTGCCAGAGAAATTAACCACCAATATAAAACCCCAATTCAAAAGAAAAATTGTTAAGAATAGGGAGATCAAAAGAAAAGAGCTAGGATAAGACAAGGAGGAGAGAAGAAAAGAAAAAGACCAAAAAAAAAAAGGGGGGGGGAAGAGGGAGAAAATGAGAGAGTCAGCGTTGTTAAGCAATGGAGATATATCTGATCCATGGCTCTTACATTCCCTCAAATCTAGATTCATCATTATTGACAATGCTAGTTAACTTATCATTTCCCATTATCCAATTAGGTTTTTGTTTAACCCCGTCTAGCGGAATCAATGATTGTCTCCAACTTCTAGCTATGGTAATACGTGCCGCCAGTAAGAGGTAATAAATTAGTTTAGTTGATTTTTTGGGAACGGTAGTAGGTAGTAGATGAAATAAGGCCACTTCCGGTGTCCTACGAATATTAATTCCCATAACCGAGTGGATAAAATTAAACATTCAAATCCAAAATCTATTCACTACCAGACATTTCCACCAAATATGGAACATAGTTCCCTCTTGTCTGCAGTGCCGGAAGCAATTAGGTGATACTGAAGGACATATTTTAGCGAGGCGCGTAGGAACCAAGTACCAACGAAGTAGCGTTTTGTAATTGGATTCAATAAGAGCAGTATTAATCGATATCTTTGATAGAGAATGAGCCACAGTCTGCCAAGTTTCCAGATCTAAGGAGCTATTCAAGTCCCTTTCCCATTGAGTCATATAGGATAATTTAGTGAGAGGATAGACAATGGACAAACGACCCCTCATCAACCCAGTTGCCCCACAGGAGACTTCTAAAGGAGTGAATGTACAAGGTTCCGCGATTAATTTAAGTTTGCTAGAGATAAATGAGATAATTTGATAATAGCGAAACAATTCTCCGCGAGGCATCTGGTACGGCGTCCGAAAATACTGGAGAGAACGAGGACGAAGTCCATCCAGGAAGTCTCCAATATGCAGCAAACCCTTATTCAACCGCCATTGAAATACTGATGGTGACACCCCAGCAATAAACTCAGGATTATAAAAAACTGGAGCTAATGGAGTATGTGGGGAGAAGAAAGGTTTGCGAGCCCGCCATCTGTCCCAAACCATCAACGAATAGGACAGCGTAGGACACAAAATAAGAGGACGTAAGCAACTGGGGAGCCACATAAGAGCACCAATAGCATAAGGATGGCAGGATAAGGCCTCAATGCCAACCCACTGGGGGACATAACCCCTGGCTGTAGTACAAGTTAACTGTGCTATCTGAGCTGCATGAAAATAAGCTAGGAGATTAGGAAGTCCCAAACTGCCATGCCTCTTTAGGGAAAAGAGAGTAGACCTCTTGACCCTAGGACGCTTTCCCCTCCAGATAAATCTAGAGACTGCAGCCTGTAATAGTAGCAGTTCCCGTTTGGGAACCATGATCGGTAACTTCCTAAAGTAGTACAATAGGCGTGGTAAAAAAAGTCATTTTAATAGAGTGGATTCTACCAAACCAGGAAAGTGGGAGATCCTGCCATTCTAGTAAATAAGATTTAAGTCGCTTGAAGAGCGGAAGATAATTGGTCTTGTACAAGGATGAAAAAGATTTTGTTAGTTGAATCCCCAAATAGGGAAGAGAACGAGGGGCCCACTGGAAATCAAAATTGTCCTGAAGGTAACGAACCTCCGAGTCAGGCAACAAAATATTTAAGGCAATTGTTTTAGAGGAATTAAGAGTAAGACCGGAGGCCTCTGAGAAACGATGAAACAGGTGAAAGAGACCGGATAAAGAAGTGCGAGGATCAGATATGTACATAAGGACATCATCAGCAAATAGAGCGCATTTATGATCCCGCTGACCGCAGCGGATGCCCGAAATAGTGGGATCAGAACAAATGGCGATCACAAGCAGTTCCATTGCCAGAGCGAATAATAGTGGAGAGAGAGGACAACCCTGTCTAGTTCCACGCCCTATCGATAGGGAGGCTGACTTATAACCACGAATGGAAACTTGAGCCGAAGGATTAGAATAGAGGGCCCGTAGAAGAAGGGGGGTCGTAAAAGAAGGGCCAAACCCAAACCTATCTAACATCTGAAATAGGTAGTCCCACGATAGACTGTCAAACGCTTTATGAATATCCAGCGATAACAATAAAATTTCCCTCTGTGAAGATTTGTCCCAGTTAGAATGTACGGCTGACAGCAAAGCTAAAGTCCTGCGAATTTGGTCTGATGTTTGTCAACCGCTGATAAATCCTGAATGATCATCATGAACATACAGTGCTAGGAATTTATGGAGGTGTAAGGTCAAAATTTTAGTGAGAATCTTCAGATCACAATTAATTAATGAGATGGGCCGGAAATTGGAAACTATAGAAACATCTTTGAGGGGTTTGGGGATGACACTAATGAAAGCCTTATTTTCGTTGGGGGGGGCACCAGTCGCCCATCCCGTAGATAATTAAAATATTGAACCATATGGGGAACCAGGATATCAGGGAAAACTTTGTAATAATTGTGAGGAAGACCCGGTCCTGGGGATTTATAAGGAGCAAAAGATTTCAAAGCATCCCTAATCTCTTCACACGAAATGGGCCGTTCCATCGATTCCCTATGAGCCTCCTGGAGACAGGGAAGAGAAACAGAACTCAAGAAGGAGTCGAAAGACAAAGAAGCACCTCCCTGAAGCGTACTATAAAGTTCAGTGTAAAAAGAGTGAAATTTCCGAAGAATCTTACCCGGATCTTGGGATCCCGTCTAATCTGAGCTTAGGAAGGGCCGTTTGAAAATGTCTGGGAGTCAACTTGCGGGCCAATAAGGTACCAGGTCTATCCCTCCAAGTAAAAAATTTATGGTTAGACCATCGTAGTTGTTTATCAGCCGTAGTAGTAAGACAAAGATTTAGTTCCAGCCAGGCTTGATCCAATTTAAGCAACAAGTCTGGACTGGGGTTTTGCTTATGCTGGGCAACCATGTCAGAATATGCTTGAGTTTTGGTGGCTAGAAGGTCATTTCAGGCTTTTTAAGTCGTGAAGAGAGCTGAATAATAAACCCCCTAACCGAGGCCTAATGGGCTGCCCAGTTACTGGCCGGGTTCATATCCTCTGACTTATTAAGTTCAAAGTACATTTGTAAGTGAGAGGAGATGTCCTGACAATAGGAAGAATTACCCAAAATAGATTCATTAAGGCGCCAACAATAAGCAGTCCTACCGGATGACAATGTTATAGAAATCGGGTCATGGTCGGACCAAGGCGTGGAGAGGATTTTAGCAGTGAAGAGTCTAGGGAGTGAATGTGTATGAAGAAATATATGGTCAATGCGAGAATAACAATTATGAGCCCTAGTATTTTATTTTTTTATACTAGTAATGGTGATGATCCGTGAGTTATAACGGGACTATGATAGTGCGGCAGGCAATCTGACGCTAATTGACGCTGGAGGGAACTGACTAACTGCCACTGACATCATCAGTGACAATTATACAGTGATCAGTGCTAATAATATGCATTATCACTGTACTAAGTACACTGGGCAGGAGGTGGTTTACATCTAGGGTGATCAAGTGGTTAAATGTGTGCCTAACAAGTGTTTATGTGTATACTGTGTGTTGCTTTTACTGGGGATCTACTTGTTTTCAAGGAGGTTCACCCTCTCTATTTGTCCTGTTTACCTTTATCATTGAAATTGAAAGTAAAAGAAAAACCCAAATTTTGGGTTGTCTCCAGAAAAGTAATAGAGGAAAACTTTCCAATGAGGACAGTTGTCTGGTGACCTGGGGGTCCCCAAGGAATTCCCTTCATTTGCATGGATTTCGTCTCACTTCCTGTTTGGTTATGGGATAGGAAGTGAAGGGAAATTGAACACAGATGGCAAAAAACAATCTGACAGGGCTTATAACCCTCCCTTACTCTATCCAAAAATGTAAAAAAAAAATGTTGCCTATAGTTCTACTTTAGAGCTATTTCAGTACTCATTCAAGTATTTTTCATATTGAAAATACCTTTTGTCTGGAATTCCTGAAAAATAAATATGCTCCCTGGTATGTGAGTGTGCCTAGGCACTCGTGTGCCTACAGCCTCGTAGCTGTATATCTGTAGAAGGAAATGTAGACACCTCTGGCCTCCTTGCTGGAAGTTCAGACATGAGGAAGTAAAGCCCTGCCTCTGCCAAGATAATCACCTCCACATAGAACCAATAAAGGACAAGGCATGGTAGGCCATTAATGGGAACCAGATCAGTTGCAGGGAGATAGGGCAGGCAATACTGGTGACTAGTCCTTTGTGTTCTGCCTTTATTTTTCTTTTTTTTTGGGCACAGCTTCCAGAGTTCTGTTCCTCTTTAAGCCATCGATTAGCACATCCTGTGGCACATTTTATAGGCACACTTAGGCCTGTCATACATGGGTCGAAATTTGTCTAATTTTTTGTCCGAACATCAGACCTAAATATAATCGGTCGATTTTCACTCTGTTAGTGGGTCAATGGTACCGGACGATTTTCATGGTTCCTCCCCTTTTCAGTGATCAGGCATGTTGGAAAAATCACGAAAAACAACCGATTTTTGACTCAATGATGGTCAAATCGTACGATCGTACAAAAAAGAATATGCGCATGAGCTGAGACCTGGAAAGAACAGAAGTTTCGCCTGTTATATGGGGTGACCTTTATGACTTGGTCGGCCGATTTTCGAAATCATTGATGGTACCATCAGATTACAGAGCGAACGACATTTTCGATTTTCGAACGAAGGAAGGAAAATGGTTCGGAAATCGAACCATGTATGGCCTGCATTAGTATACAATTATATATTGCAGTATCATCTACTCCATACTAGATGTATAAAATCTGTGTAATACATAATAGTCATGATAGTGTAGAAAATATTAGAATTTTATACATTTTGCTTCTTGATGAAAGCAAGCTCATTTAAACCAGAAAAATTATTTCTGGTAATTTATTCTACAGAGTTTGCTGTTTCATGAAACAAATGTAAATTATTGATGACTGGTACTTTGCTAAATTGAGTACAAAAGTTCTGTGTGTGCTGGATGTAAAATCATGATACCGAATGAATGCAAATTAAGCTTTCTGTACTTTAATTATTTCAGTCCTTCCAGAAAAAAAAAGAGTTTCAACTTTTAATCACAGATAGGACACAACTTTTATTATAAAAAGATGCAAAAACTGCATATAGGACTCTGTTACAAATATTTTACGATTGCTTAAAAGATGTGTTTAAGAAGCCTACCAGCCTTACTTTCTGCAAAGTATAGGCCTGCCTTCCTGAATAATATGGACTACACTAAGAAGCTATGTATGAGCATTCTGTAACCACAAATAAATTCCCCTGTTTTTGAATTTATAGTATAGGACAGTTTAAATAGTACCAAATACTTTAAATTTGTAGTGCAAACAAGTTTCTTGAGACAAATGTAACACAGGGTAATAAACTATTATAACCCAAATAGTTCAAGAAGTCACATATTGGTAGCTGCATCCTCTGTTCTACTCCTTGCCACTTGCAATAACTTCTGGCCAAGGAGTGTCCTTTTCACAAGCCTCCAGATCATAGTATTCAGGCCCTTTCCATCAGCCCTTGCACTAGTTCACGTGCATGGCTATTCATTTTTTTTTCAAGAGTAGACACTGAACCCATTGTTGACTCCAAAAGACAACAAAGGGAAGACCCAAACAGACCCAATCCCAGGAGTGTGCAAGATAGGGTGGCTTGATGTAGCACTGAGAGAGAATGCAGCCACCGTGAAACCGCAATTGGGGCGGGACAGTAAACAGGGACCTTATTGAAACTGCATGAAGGGCATTGTTACAGACAGGTTTAGGATCGATACCAAGAAAATGTTTTTAACAGCATTTCAAAAGCATTAAAAAAAAGAAGGTGTTAATATTACTTTAACTTGTAAAGAGTTTTCTCACTATGGTCTGGGAGTGAGCTCAGGAAACCCATAAAAAATGTAAGTTTTTGTACTTGAAGACATGTGTATGTACAATATATCCAAGAAGATATATTCAAAATATATGTCTACTTTTATAGTCAAGCTTACAAACAATTATGGAAATTGAGACTAACAGGATTGTCCTCAGTCTGACACTGGAGAAGAGGTGATGACCATTTCATGAGCAGTTTAGAGATATTCAAGTTGATTAAAAAAAGTAACTGAGAACCCAAATATAGAAAAGGTGATTGTATGATTGCGATCTATGCACACGTCACTGAGAACCTCATTCATCTATCCATTAAATAAGTACAAAATATAAGCAATCCCAAAAAGCAATTAAATTGTATCCATGGGCAAAACAGATCATTTATATTCCAGAACAATATTTGGTGTCGTGTCCATTAAAATACTGACTAAGAGATGAAATCTTAAAGTATAATGGGATGTTCCAGAAACGTGAACATTCCACTGTTTGTTTCACCCATACAGTATTATACACCAATACAATCTGACGAAATTAGAAATATGTAATTTGTACTTCAAAGCAATGATACGTGTATGCTTTTTTGTAAGGACACTGTATTCTTTGCTTATGGGGGGGGGGTTCTGCATAACAAATATACAACTAAGAACATCACATACGATTGATATTGTAATTGTTGGCCTGACAGAAGCACTAAGCTCCAGATACAAGAAGCTTACTTAAAATTGTCAGGCAGGCACATTACATGCTAAGCTGTTTACTGTAGTTTGACTCTGTGTGTAAATGGTGAGGATTATATTATATTTGTTTTCTAAAATGGAAAGAATGAGTTGGCATTGAGGAGACAGCTAAAAATACACAGAATCTGGAAAATGTTGACTGTTTGCAATAAACTGGTTGTTAGGATGCAAGTGAATCCCATAATCAACCACAGTTTGTAAAGTGCATAGTAGATAAACTTTAAAACTGTATATGTGGAGTGTTTATAAGTCTGTATTTATATATATATACAGTGCTCAAACAAATTAAAGGAACACTTTGAAAACACATCAGATCACAATGGGGAAAAATATCATGCTGGATCTCTCTACTGATATGGACTGGGTAATGTTTTAGGAACATAAGGATGCCCCTTCGTTTGATGGAAATGAAAATTATCAACCTAAAGAGGACTGAATTTAAAGACACCCCGAAAATCAAAGTGAAAAAATGATCCAGCAGGCTAGTCCATTTTGCTGAAATTTCAATGCAGCAACTCAAAATGGAACTCAGTAGTTTGTATGGCACCCTGTGCTTGTATACATGCCTGACAACGTCGGGACATGATCCTAATGAGGCGACAGATAGTGTCCTGGGATATTTCCTCCCAGATCTGGACCAGGGCTTCACTGAGCTCCTGGACAGTCTGAGGTACAACCTGGTGGCGTCAGATGGACCGAAACATGATATCCCAGAGGTGTTCTATTGGATTTAGATCAGAGGAGTGGGGGGCCATTCAATAGTATTAATCCTTCATCCTCCAGAAACTGCCTGCATACTCTCGCCACATGTCAGGGTGCCATTGTCTAGCCTGTAGGGGTCTGTGCGTGCCTCCATGGATATGCCTCCCCAGACCATCACTGACCCACCACCAAAACAGTCATGCTGAATGACGTTACAGGCAGCATAACATTCTCCATGGCTTCTCCAGACCCTTTCACGTCTGTCACATGTGCTCAGGGTGAACCTGCTATCATCTGGGAAAAGCACAGGGCACCAGTGGCAGACCTGCTAATTCTGGTGTTCAATGGCAACTGCCCATGGAGCTCAATGGTGCCGGGCAGTGAGCACAGGGCCCACTAGAGGACATTGGGCCCTCAGGCCACCCTTATGAAGTCTGTTTCTGATTGTTTGGTCAGAGACATTCACACCAGTGACTGCTGGAGATCATTATGTAGGGCTCTGGCAGTTTTCATTCTGTTCTTGCTTTCACAAAGGAACAGATACTGGTCCTGCTGATGGGTTAAGGACCTTCTACGGCCCTGTCCAGCCCTCCTAGTTTAAGTGCCTGCCTCCTGGAATCTCCTCCATTATCTTGAGACTGTACAGAGAAACACAGCAAACCTTCTGGCAATGGCACGTATTGATGTGCCATCCTGGAGGAGTTTGACTGCCTGTGCAACCTCTGTAGGGTCCAGGTATTGCCTCATGCTACCAGTAGTGGCACTGACCATAGCCAAATGCAAAACTAGTGAAAAACAGTCAGAAAAGAAGAGTAGGGAAAAAAATGTCAGTGGCCTCCACCTGTAAACCCATTCCTGTTTTGGGGGTCATCTTAATTTCATGAACACCAAAGCAGCTTAAACTGATTAACAACCCCCTCTGCTACTTAACTGACCAGATCAGTATCCAAGGCGTTTAATTGACTTGATGCTATATTCAGATTAAAAAGTGTTCCTTTAATTTTTCTGAGCAGTATATATATATATATATATATATATATACACACACACACACACATATACACACACACAACATTGACAGATGGATGGTCTGTCACTGTGTAAAGATGCAGACATTACCTGTTTCAGTATGGAAAGCGTCTTTGAACAGGTGTGGAGCTGATTGGAGTCTGGTGGGTGTTTCTTATGAAACAGAGCATTCTCTAGTCCAGGGTTTCTCAGCCAGGGTTCCATGGAACCTTAGGGTTCCTCCAGAGGTTGCTATGGGTTCTTTGAGCAATGAGAAATTTCTGATTCTCAGATACATTTCTACTGATACCAATGATCTTTTTAGCTATCTGTAAGGGGGGAATTCTTCCCAATGACAAGTGTTAGGAGCATTCTTCCCACTGACCATCACACTAGTGTCTCATGAGTTTTAGACATAGACATTTTTGCAGGGGTTCCCTGAGACCAGAAAACTATTTCAGGGGTTCCTCTGTGTTGAAAAGGTAGAGAAAGGCTGCTCTAGTCAGTGATTGCTCCTATGTGCTGCAAGAGCAAGTTAAAGCCTGACACCTCTGAGGAAACTGTGTTCAGGTGACATAAGCAGACATACCATTGAGCCAGACTAACACCAGGAGGCTGAAAAAATGGCTGTCTATTGTTCTGCTAAACAACCCCTACATGGGAAGAGCAGTGTATTACTTTGACATGTAGATGAATAAAAATTAGTGGAAAGCCCTAAAACACAAGTTAACAAGTAGACAGAATTCCTTCAAACTCTACATTTGAAGGACACACCGTGTATTTACAGTGTGTGTGCGTGTATATATATATATATATATATATATATATGTATATATATACACACACACACACACACACACTGGCCACTTTATTAGGTACACCTTGCTAGTGCAAAGAAAATATCCCCTACGCCATTACACCACCAACACTAGCCTGAGCCTTTGATACAAGGCAGGATGGATCCATGCTTTCATGTTGTTTACGCCAAATTCTGGCCCTATCTTCTGCATGCACAGCAACCAGTCTTCCCTCTGACATCAACAAGGCATTTCCATCCACACACAGAATATTTTCTCTTTTTTGGACCATTCTCTGTAAACCCTAGAGATGGTTGTGTGTGAATATCCCAGATTATAAGCAGTTTTTGATACACTCAGACCAGCCTGTCTGGCACCAACAACCATGCCACATTCAAAGTCACTTAAATCTCCTTTTTTCCCCATTCTGATGCTCGGATTGAACTTCAGCAAGTTCTCTTCACCACATCTAGATGCCTGAATGCATGGAGTTGCTGCCATGTGATTGGCTGATTAGCAATTTGTGTTACCAAGCAATTGAACAGGTGTACCTAATAAAGGGGTCGGTAAGTGTATATATATATATATATATAATCTTACTGTTACAGCTGCCTCATAGGAGACACATTCTATTCAGCCACATGTAGGCAACCTATTAAAATCAATGACAGGCAGACAACTGCACAGATCTCCAAACCAAGCAGAACACAGGCAGACACTTGTGTATGCCTACATGAATGAGGCCTTAGAGTCAAAAATGTGGTTTCAAAAGTCAGAAAATATAGTACATTTAGTACAGATTACTTATAATAAGCGTATTATAAGGTACCATTCTTTCCCATGTCTCAGGGGCAGTGCCTGTTGTGACATCTCTGTCCCTTGGAAATGAGCACAAGTACCATTGCAATGCATGGGTCCGAACTCAAGTCACATTGTGCTGCGGGCTCTATTCTTAGCCCCCTGCTTTGCTACCAGTCTGTTTATGTATAGAGCGTCAGCAACATTCCTCATGCTGTTTTACAACCTCACAGTTGATTGGTAAGCCTCAACCTACCTTAGTGTTTGCCATAACCCTTTATACTTCAAGGTGAATTTTGATACCACCATCATATGACCTGTTCATGATTTCT
Organism: Staurois parvus; assembly: GCF_062004578.1. Taxonomy (NCBI): domain Eukaryota; kingdom Metazoa; phylum Chordata; class Amphibia; order Anura; family Ranidae; genus Staurois; species Staurois parvus. Next base: position 11,997,606 of record NW_028317821.1, read on the forward strand.
TTTATGATCCAATGTGTCTGGCACAATCTGCTTTCATCACATGTGCCTTTTCTTCATGGCTATGTAAATTTTTATTACTATTTTGTGTACAATGTGACATTCTGACATCTGCAATGTTACTCTGTGTATTTACTAAATTGACAATCTGTTTGCCTTCTTTGTGCATGTTATTAGTACAAATAAAGGAATTACAACAAAAAAAAGTCACACCGTGCAAGTGTCAGTCCAAAATGGTGCCATTAGAGTGGCCTGTGTATGCAGAGAACTGAGCTGCCATGCACATGAAGACCACTCCAGCTGTGCCATTTTGGATTGACGCCTGTGCAGTGTGACTTGAGTTGGAGGCTGCACACTGCAATGTTTACTCTACTTTGCCCTGGGGTCAGTGCTGAGGGAGGGAAATGAAGTCAGACACTGGTCATAGCGGACACCAGATGTAATCTATGATTTACTTGCCACAGAGCATTATATAGTCATGGCCCCTTATTCCAGACCCCTGCACCTTAGGTTTTACTTAATCTTGAACTCTGGGTGTTACCTAATCCTGAACCCTTAAATGAGCGTTTCTTAGTCTTGACCTCTGTACTCTGGACATTACTTAATCCTGACCCCTGCACTCTGGGTGTTATTTAATCCTGACCCGTGAACTCTGTGTGTTACTTAATTCTGACCCCTGTAATCTAGGCGTTACTTGAACATGAACCCCCAAACTCTAGGTGTTACTTTTTCCTGACCCCTAAACTTTCTGTGTTTAATCCTGATCTATGAACTTTGTTTTACTTAGTCCTGACCCCTAATTTCTGTGCATTACTTAATCTTTGAACTCTGTGCATTACTTAATCTTAACTCGTGTGCTCTGCACATTACTTAATCCTGTCCCCTGCACTCCTAGCTGTCACTTAATCCTGACCACTGAACTCTGTGTGTTACTTAATCTTAACCCCTGAATTCTGTGTGTTAAATATTCCTGATCCATGAGCTCTGTATATTACTTAATCCTGACCCCTGAACTCTGTGCATTACTTATTCCAGACCATGACACTCTCTTGACCACTAGCACACAGGCTTAGGTTTTATTTAATCATACTGCTTTAAGCTGTGCCCACTGTAATAGCAATGTGACCACATCCATCATTCTCCTTCTCATGGACCCCAAGGTATTTTAACTTTATACCTTGCAGGTCTGCTTTTTGTTCTAAAAGGTTGGTGAGCAATCACTTACGGTTTTAAAAATGAGGTTGTTTTTTTGTCCATGGCAAGTAGGGTGTCCCTGGATTTCATTTTCAAAATCTGGTTACCTTGGTGTAGTAATTCATGATTTAGAACTATATTTCAAGGACAATGGTTTGTAAAATAATGAAATATGTGAACTTGTACACATTATACTAACATTGCATTATACATTTACTTAAAATGTGAATCAATATTTGTTGTGTCTAAATTATAGTCATCGTAATAATTCCCTCTTTGTCAATCCTGCCAATGACAAGAGCACATGAACATTTGTTATTCTGAACAATGCCAGGTTTACTGAGCTTCATGATGCGTTTTCTAAGAACCTGGTAAGTGTCTTCAAGGCTTAGCCTAGCCTGTCCCATAGGTTATGAAACATTAGCTGATGCTTGCTAAATACTTGTTATAGTTATACTGCCAGCCCTCCTATTAGAGGGAAATATGGTAGCTTCCATTGCAGACTCAGTCACTCTAGTCAGAGGTTCAATAACCCTATGCAACAGTTCTGGGCCAAGCACCAGCACTGTCACATAGTAAGAAACAGCAGTAGTCACATGCTCCTCTCTGCCTGAAAATGCTGGGTGTGTGCCTTGCCTCTGGCAGGTGAATAAAGGGGAGGGCTGAACATATGTGCTAGGGAGCAGAATATTAAAAAACTCTGTTTGCTCTATGCCAACAGAAAATGTGTTAAGTTTTGACAGGCGTTTACCTGCTTCTGGGGAGTTTTGTCCAGTCGTTAGAAGATACAGTGTAAGAGGATATGAATATTTATGCCAATCACTGATAGTTTTATTCAGGTGATCATGCTGGGGAAGGGAATAAATATTTAGGGAGACTTTATAAACAGGTCCTTCTATCCCAGGCTTTGTCTAGAGTGCATGTGTGTGTGAGGAGTCCAGTCTTGGACTCCAAGGCCTTCTGCATGGATAGGGTGTGCAAAGAGTGTCCTTGCTTCTCAGGCATGTTGCCTGAGGAGGGTATGTCTCTAGAGGGGCCTAGTTCATGTTTGCCTGACCTGCTGCCTGGAGAAGGAAGCTAAAGCCGAAGGAGAGCTATTCTTAGTCATGTTGCTGGTCTCAGCCTGGGGTCCACAACTAGTCTTTGAGAGGGGCTGAAGATACTTGAAGGTGGCTGTGCAGCTGGCCTACCTAGTGTACATTCACCTGTGGCAGAGGCAAAAGAGTTTGACCTTGGAAAGTGGAGGAGGTCAGATGATACTGGAGAGAATTTGGAGAATGTGGAAGGAATTTTTGTTGCTGTTTTGGGGTATCCCGTACCCCTACCCTCTATCCACTAGAGCAGGGGTCTCCAAACTTTCTAATCAAAGGGACAGTTTACTCTCCTTAAGACTTTAGAGGGCCAGACTATGGCCAGTGGGAGTACAAAATGTCCTGGCATTGGTGGGAGTGAGCAATGCCCCATCATTGGTGTCAGTGGGAAGAATAGTGCCCCATCGTTGGTGTCATTGAGAGGAATAGTGCTCCATCATTGGTCTCTGTGTGAGTAATAGAGTCCCATCATTGGTATCAGTGAGAGGAACAGTGCCAAATCACTGGTATCAGTGGGAGGAATAGTGCCCCATCATTGGTATCAGTGGAAGGAATAGTGCCCCATCATCATCATTGGTACTGTATAAGTGGGAGGAATAGTTCCCCATCATTGGTATTGGTGGGAAGAATAGTGCCCCATCATTGGTGTCAGTGTGAGGAATAGTGTCCCATCATTGGTATCAGTGTGAGGAATAGTATCCCATCATTGGTATCAGTGGGAGGAATAGTGCCCCATTACTGGTGTCAGTAAAGGAATAGTGCCCCACTTTTGGTGTCAGTGGCAGGAATAATACTCCAATGTTAATGTCAGTGGTAGGAATAGTGCCCAAGGGCCAGATATAGGCAAGCAAAGGGCCACATCCTGCCCCTGGGCTGCAGTTTGAAGACCACTGCACTAGACAGTTAAGCCAATAAAACCTGAAGAAAAAAGGACAACGAGTGTTTGGGTGCAGCTTTTTTGTATTTTGCTTTGAGTTTTATTGCCTTTTGAGCCTGATGATATTTTTAGTGTATTAATAAAAATTATTGTTATTCTAATTTATGTGGCTATTGCACAGGGTTCACTATTCTCAGAATAACTGGATAGGTCCTGATATGACCATGGCCTTTGCTGCTTATCAGGATATTGGTACCTCTGATGGTATTATATCAAATAATGGTCATTTTAAATTTAAAAGAGATCTTCAGTCAAGGCAGAAATTGCTAATAAACCTACATAACATCAGGTTATGCATTTAGGTTTTTGGGTTTGTTTTTATTACAACCTGCAGCAATTTCTGTATTGGAAGTTCCAAATCTGGGCAGCCAGATTCACACTTTGTGTAACAACAAGGTATTGTCAATGGGATATAAATGCAATCTGTTTCTTTCTCCAAAAGCACAGTTTTATGGAACTTATTTTTATCTTAACACTGCTTTTGACAAAGGTTTGCCTAGAGTTCTCCTTAAACAAGGCAAAGCATTCATGCAAATAGTCATGACTGGCCAGCCCCTATAATTTTGAATAGTCCCAAAGGCTGTATTGCCAGAATTGAATGCGCTGGGATTTTTAACGTCTCTGCAAACTAATTTGGTCATGGCTGGGATGCATTTTTCAGAGCAGAGTCTGGCAATTGGGGAGTTCAGTTCCTATTAAAGGAGACTTCAGCAAACCTTATTCTCTGCCAGTCGGGATAATCTGCTTCATTTCCTAGTAGTCTCTCTCAGGATCCAAAATAATGAGCCAAGTCCAATTTATCTTGATTAGGAACACGATTCCACAGTGTTCACTTACCAAGAACATGGCTGCTAGTAGGAAATCACTGTTCTTTGAGAGCAAGCTACAGGGAATAGATTAAACAGTGGTTTAAAAGATTGATGTTATTTAGGTCAAACAAAGCACAAGGGTGGCCCCTATTCTTCTGAAATTTCCACAATGCATGTCAGCTTTAAGATAGATGACTGAAGTATCCAGAGAAGGCAGTGGGGAAAGTTTTATTATACCATAGGCATCTCAGCTCATTCTATAATAATAAGGTTCATATTTTCCGTAATGAGCACTGGAATGCGTCCATATGCACATAGGTGCCTTAATTCAGTTCAGTCAGGGCAAATGCTTCCCAATTCAAATTAAAATGATTCCTTTGTGAATAATATGATATTTTTTTTGTCCATGTTATAAAATAGATTGCTCTAAAGGTATTCTGAAAACAGATTTTTTTGTAATCTAATCTGCAACACATGTTATCAAGAATAAAAACATGAGTATATTATCAGTTTATACACTGAGTTTATACACTGCTCAAAAAAATTAAAGAAATGCTTTTTAATCAGAGTATAGCATCAAGTCAATTAAACTCCTGGGATATTGAGCTGGTCAGTTAAGTAGCAGAGGGGATTGTTAATTAGTTTCAGCTGCTTTGGTGTTCATGAAATTAACAACAGGTGCACTAGATGGGCAAAAATTAGACAACCCCCAAAACAGGAATAGTTTTACAGGTGGAGGCCACTGACATTTTTTTCCCTACTCATCTTTTCTGACTGTTTTTCACTAGTTTTGCATTTGGCTAGGGTCAGTGTCACTACTGGTAGCATGAGGCAATACCTGGACCCTACAGAGGTTGCACAGGCAGTCCAACTCCTCCAGGATGGCACATCAATACGTGACATTGCCGAAAGGTTTGCTGTGTCTCCCAGCACAGTCTCAAAAGCATGGAGGAAATTACAGGAGACAGGCAGTTACTGTAGGAGAACTGGACAGGGCCGTAGAAGGTCCTTAACCCATCAGCAGGACTGGTATCTGCTCCTTTGTGCAAGGAGGAACAGGATGAGCACTGCCAGAGCCCTGCAATGTGACCTCCAGCAGGCCACTGATGTGAGTGTCTCTGACCAATCAGAAACAGACTTCAACAGGGTGGCCTGAGGGTCTGATGCCCTCTAGTGGGAAGTGTGCTCACTGCCCAGCACCATAGAGCTCGATTAGCATTTCCCATTGAACACCAGAATTGTCAGGTCCGCCACTGGCACCCTGTGCTTTTCACGGATGAGAGCAGGTTCACCCTGAGCACATGTGACAGACGTGAAAGGGTCTGGAGAAGCCATGGAGAATGTTATGCTGCCTGTAACATCGTTTAGCATGATCATTTTGATAGTGGGTAAATTATGGTCTGGGGAGCCATATCCATGGAGGCACGCACAAACCTATACAGGCTAGACAATGGCACCCTGACTGCTTTTAGGTATCGGGGTGAAATCCTTGGACCCATTGTCAGACCCTACGCTGGTGCAGTGGGTCCTGGGTTCCTCCTGGTGCACAACAATGCCCAGCCTCATGTGGTGAGAGTATGCAGGCAGTTCCTGGAAGATGAAGGAATTGATATCAATGAATGGCCCCCATGCTCGCCTGACCTAAATCCAATAGAACACCTCTGGGATATCATGTTTCGATCCATCTGATGATGCCAGGTTATACCTCAGACTGTAGTGTAAACTTTCTAACGCCTCGAGGGAGCCAATGTCAGGGGAAAGCCAGGGGATCAAATGTATGATTAGCCTATGGAAAACGTTCCGGAGATGCAGCCCTCCTCAGATGGGGAGATCAACAAACTGGAAGAAAGCATACAGGTGGCACAAACACCTACTACATTATCCAAGGTTTATTAAAATGATACAAAAAACAAGGAATATACTCACAAACATGACATGTATATAAAGCCTATAAAGCCATAGAGATGGCCACAAGGATGGCAGAGTGTCCGATTGATGGTGCGGTCAGCCTGCTGATGCATTTCGGGGATGAATCCCTTTCCTCAGAGCTGTGGCCAACCTGAATTTGCGCCTTCCTTTATATGTCTGTTGCCAGTACCACCATAGCAAAGCCCCTCCCCTCGAGTCGAAAAGAGGAGGGGACCATGGGATTTGATTGAAACCATGTATGCGGAAAATAAGTTAAAAAAATCAGTTCAGTATTAAAAACGTTATAATATTAATGTGATGAAAATCTATATACCTAGCAACAATGATAAAATAAAATCAATTTGGATGTGGAATAGAGACCTACAGGCAGTGTTAGAAGCAACAACATGCTGTTTTTATACTTTTAATAAATCTTGGATAATGCACAAGGTGTTTGAGCCACCTGCATGCTTTCTTCTTCTTGTACCTCAGACTGTCCAGGAGCTCAGTGATGCCCTGGTCCAAATCTGGGAGGGAATACCCCAGGACACCATCCGTCGTCTCATTAGGAGCATGCCCCGACATTGTCAGGCATGCATACAAGCACGTGGGGGCCATACAAACTACTGAGTACCATTTTGAGGTGCTGCAATGAAATTTCAGCAAAATGGACAAGCCTGCTGCAATATTTTTTTTCACTTTAACCACTTGCCTACCAGGCACTTATACCCCCTTCCTTACCAGGCCAATTTTCAGCTTTCAGCGCTGCCGCACTTTGACAATTGTGCGGTCATGCAACATTGTACCCATATGAAATTTTGATCATTTTTTTCTCACAAATAGAGCTTTCTTTTAGTGGTATTTAATCGCCACTGGGCGCTTTACTTTTTGCGCTATAAATTAAAAAAGTGCAAAAAATTTGAAAAAAAAAAAAGTTTCTTTGTTTCTATTATAAAATTTTTCAAACAGGTATTTTTTCTCCTTCACTGTTGTGCGTTGATGAGGCAGCACTGATGGGCACTGATAGGCGGCACTGATGGGCACTGATAGGCAGCACTAAAGGGCACTGATAGGCAGTACTAATGAGGTGGCACGGATAGGCGGCACTGATAGGCAGCACTAATGAGGTGTCACGAATAGGCGGCACTAATATGCAGCACTGATAGGCGGCACTGATAGGTGACACTGATGATGGGTACTGATAGATGGCACTGACTGGCATCACTGCTGGGCACTGACTGGCGGCACTGACTGGCACAACCGCTGGGCACTGACTGGTGGCACTGACTGGCAGCACTGCTGGGCTGCACTGGTGGGTGGAACTGGTGGGCAGCACTGGTGGGTGGGCACAGGTGGGTGGCACTGGTGGGCACAGGTGGGTGGGCACAGGTGGGTGGCACTGGTGGGCACAGGTAGGTGGCACTTCTGGGCACAGGTGGGCGGAGCTAGTGGGCGCACTGCTGGGCACAGGTGGGCGGAACTTGTGGGTGGCACTGCTGGGCACCGATCATCAGGGCACTGATCATCAGTGGCCCTGATGATCGGTGCCGATCCTCGCTCTGACAACTGCCGGTTCTCGGCAGTACTTTCCTCACGATCTCACAGCGTGAGGAAAGTGCAGCCGAGAACCGGCACTTGCATTTCCCTGTGATCAGCGTGTCATTGGACACCGATGATCACGTGGTAAAAGGCCGGTATGATCGGCCTTTTACCACATCTCGTGATCAGCTGTGTCCGTAGGACACAGCGATCACGGAGATCGCCGGGTGCGCGCCCCCTGGGGCGCGCAGGAGAGCACCTTCTGGGGGGACGTCATATGACGTCCACCCAGAACTGGCCGGCCACAGTGAAGCCGTCATTCCGCTATCTGCGGTCGGCAACTAGTTAATTTTCATGGTGTCCTTGAATTCAGTCCTCTGTAGGTTGATAATTTTTGTTTCCATCAAACAATGGGGCATCCATACATTCCTAACACATTACCCAGCCCATATCAGTATAGATATTCAGCATGAAATTTTTCCCCATTGAGATCTGATGTGTTTTCAAAGCGTTCCTTTAATTTGTTTGAGCAGCGTATACAAAATTGTATATGAATAAAGCATGGAACTATAGAACTGTAAATTTCTGCAAATGTATTTATTCCTTTTTTGATATAGGTAAGCTTGAAATATGCAAGAATCATCTGTATTACAGAATTAATTCAAACATTAAAATGGACCCCCAGCAGGTGTTAAAATTAATAAAGCAGCTTAGGCTGCAATATGTAATTTCAATCAGAAGCTCTCCTCACAGGACTTCTTTTTTACCACAAGATTGTCCTCTTCCGGTTTTAATAAGGGAGAATGTCACCAGCACACTGAGGATCACCATTATGGGTCCAAATGTTTTAATGAATGATCACATAGTTACAGCAAGGCAATGTTTCAGAGTCTCACAGGACCTGATCATTAAAACGTTTGGACCCATATTGGTGATCCTCGGTGTGCTGGTGACATTCTCCCTTGCTGATTCTGTTTGGTTCCAGCCGACGGTCACTGCCACTTATACACACAGCCATTTTTAACAGGAATGTGTGCAATTGGATTGTACACTTGTCTTCCAGTTTCAATGCCACCCAGATCACCAAAACAACTGGAAGACTGAGGAGGTACATTTAGTGATGCATTTAGTGCAAGGTACTGTGGGCCCAACCCCTGACAAGGGCATCAATACAGGGCTCTTAATTCACATTCAAATGATGCAGAGAGCAGCAGTGATCACATCAGAGAATTCTCTGCATCATCCAGGACTGACCACCACTGGAAGGAGATCAGAAGAGGGAGAGGAACTTGCTCATCACTAAAAAAAAAAAGTCATCACATGACCAGCCTGAAGATTTCTTCAAAGGGGTGTTGAGGGATTGTCACTGGAGAGTTGAGCCAAACCTGTTCTTTGCCAAAGTGATAGATATAGTGGAATGTCCCCTTCCTGAGCAGAATATACTCAACTTCAGCAAAGAAATTATCCAGTACTTCCAAATATGTAGAAGCATGTGACCAATTCCTCTCTCTTTTGACAGCGCTGGTGCTTATCCACTTGCCTAACGGGCACTACCCTCTTCCTGCCCAGGCCAATTTTCAGCTTTCAGCGCTATCTCACTTTGAATGACAATGATAATTCAAAACAGCCCCAGCTACACTTTTCTGGTGGTAGACTCTTAAGAACTGCTTGCGCCTAATTCAGACAAGCATTTGCGCCAGTGTCAGTAACATTAAAAACGTGTGGCAAATTCAGGTAGTTCTTACTATTGGTGCTTTAAGAGTGGGTGTGCTAGAAAGCTGTCATGTATGAAAGCCTGTGAGCTCTGTGAAGGGGGTGTGTCCCTTCCCTCAAATCAGCTCTCAGAGCTCGCCTCACCGATCTCTTGAGTGTGTAACTTCAGCTCTCCGCCCCTTTTTTATGAACTCTCAGACAAGCGTTATACATTCTGGACTCTAAATAGATGCAGAAAAATAAATACTACTAATAGACGGGTACATCTTATGTAAGAGGATTTGTTTCTTCTCTGTGTATCACCTGAGGCCAGTCACTTCACTGGGTATATGTAAGGTGTGAGTGACGTTAAGTGATAAGAACACTCTTTAACCACTTCCTTACAGTGCTATACCCCAAAAGATGGCTACAGCACTGCTCTGCTGTTCTGAGAGGGCACTCTGTGATTGCTGTGTCCTTTGGACACAGCTGATCACATATCATGGTAATGGGCTAATCACAGCAACCCTTTACCATGTGATCAGCTGTGTCCAATCACAGCTAATCACAATGTAAACACACTTTCCGGTTATCAGCAGTACTTTCCTCACTCGCTGTCATAGCGTAAGGAGAGGAGAACTGGTACCGGCAGGTGTGACAGGGGCATGTACACAGATAATCAGGGCACTGATCATCAGAGCCCTGATGATCAGTGCTGCCTGCCTATCAGTGCTGCCTATTAGCGCACATCAGTGTAGGAGAAAAATTACTTATTTGCTAAATTTTACAGCACAAATGAAGAAAAAGGGTTTTTTAACAAATTTTGGGGTTTTTTTAGATTTGTTTAGCAAAAAAATAAAAACACAGTGGTGATTAAATATCACCAAAAGAAAGCTCTGTCTCAAAAAAAAAAAAAAATTAAAATGTCATATGGGTACAGTGTTGCAAGACCGTGCAATTGTCATTCAAAGTGCGACAGCACTGAAAGCTGAAAAGTGGCCTGGGCACGAAGGGGATGAAAGTACCTGATAGGCAAGTGGTTAAGGGTCTCAGTATGGACTTTGTACTATGGTGTGTGTTCACTTTAGCAAATATAATGTGCAGCATAAGTTCCACTCAGCAACATGTATCAGGTATGTATGATAAACAAGTTTTAAACACCAAGCACTGAATACTCCTTATAACGCTCTTTTGTTTGTGCTCTAACAAAATCACAAAAAATTTACAAACATTCTATATTCCCAACCAAATTGTGACAACCAATGCAATATTAGCAGTTTATGGACCAAAACACATTAGACTGCGTAAGAAACCTCTATGCTGCAGACTCCTGTGATTAATAAAAGGATCAATGAAAAAATAAATTGAACCAAATGGTCCAATTTTTCAGCTTGCAAGTGTAACCTTTATAAATAAAGGTTATTATTTGCCCTTTAACTTAAATGAATCTGTAGTTTAGATGTCTCCACACAAAAATGAGAACTATTACTCAGCAACAATTGAAAGGCCATCTAATAGAATTTTTCAATGAACTTAACATGCTCTTATTTACATTATCATAGGCATATATACTCCCTGCCACTTTATTAGGTTCACCTTGCTAGTGCCAAGAAAATATCCCCCACACCATTATAGCACCACCACCAGTCTGAACCATTGATACAAGGCGGGATGGATCCATGTTTTCATGTTGTTTATGCCAAATTCTGACCCTACCATCTGAATGTCGGAGCAACCAGTCTGCCCATTCTCCTCTGACCTCATTTTTGTCCACACAATTGCCGCTCATTGGATAATTTTTATTTTTCAGGCCATCCTCTGTAAACCCTAGAGATGCTTGTGCGTGAAAATCCCAGTATATCAGCAGTTTTTGAAATACCCAGATCAGCCCATCTGGCATCAGTTACCATGCCACATTCAAAGTCACTTAAATCCCCTTTCTTCCCCATTCAGATGCTCGACTTGAACTTCAGCAAGAGGTCTTCAGCACGTCTACATGCCTAAATGCATTCAGTAGTCTAGTGTCAAATGAAAGACAACCAGTTCTCTGACCAGACTGTAAGAAGGCCATCACATTTTTTCAAATTGTGCAGATTTAGGAAGAATGACTCCTTTTCAAGGCATTTTTTAAATATGTAAATTATGCAAAAGTACATGCAAAAGTACACATTTACTAAACTGTAGTTTCCAAAATTGCCTAATATAATATCATACTAATAACATCAGGAATCTGAAAGCAGAAACAAACTGGTCATTTCTCAAACATGGAATGCACCTGTATCACTCTCTAGAATCAAACCATGGCGCTATGGGTCCTATATTTTCAGCTTTAATGCTAGTACTTATGATACTGAAGCTAAAAATGTATTTTCGTGTTTTCTTTGTAATACTATACAGGAAAAATAAAAACGCTCAAGTTTAAGAGCTAATTTTCCAAGGCTGAGAGCTGCTCTCCAAGACATACACTGGGAGGGAATATTGGCATCGATGAACACAACACAGAAATGGGAGTTCTTCAAAAAGACTGTATGTGAACACACTGCAAAATATATTCCCATGGACAACACATTTAAAAGACTAAAAATCAAACCTATGTGGCTTATGGCCAAAGTTAAAAAAGCTAAAAAATTATAAGAAAAAAGCTTTTATTAATTATAAGAATGAAGGAACGCTATCATCGTTTAAACAGTACAAAGAATATAACAGAATATGTAAAAAGGAAATCAAGGCCGCAAAAATTGAAAACGTAAAAAGGTCCGGTCTGAGCATGTAGGCCCTTTACAAAATAATCTAGAGTGGGTGACTGGGGACAAAGAGAAGGCAAATTTATTTGCTCTGTGTATACAAAGAAGCATTGTCCATAATGGGCATGGTATTGACACAGCTCAAGATGATCCAGATTGGCTCACAAATGATATGATCCAGAAATATTTAGACAGAATAAAGGTGAATAAAGCACCTGGACCAGATGGCATACACCCACGGGTCCTTAAATAATTGAGCTCTGTCATTTCAAAGCCATTGTTTCTAATTTTTAGGGACTCTTTAATGACTGGCATAGTACCACTGGATTTGCATAAGGCCAATGTGGTGCCTATATTTAAAAATATAGTTGGGAAGATACTGGAGAGTTTAATAAAAGACCACATAGATGAGTTCTTGCTTGAAAAAAATATTTTAAGCAACAGACAGTATGGATTCATAGAGGACAGAAGTTGTCAAACGAATCTGATTGCTTTTTATGAGGAGATGAGCAAAACCTTGGACAGAGGGGTGGTGGTGGACGTGGTATACTTGGATTTTTCCTGTAAATTCTACGGGCTTGGAAAAATCCATATGTAAATACATAGAAACTGGCTAAAAGATTGTATTCAGAGTAGTGGTTAATGATTCATACTCTGCATGGTCTAGCGTTGTCAGTGGTGTACCCCAAGGTTCAGTGTTGGGATCCTTGCTTTTTAATATATTTATAAACGATATAGGGTCTGTTATTAAATATCCCATTTCAGTCTTTGCAGATGACACCAAGCTGTGCAGTGGAATAACGTCCTTACAGGATGTCTTCAACTTACAAGCCGACCTCAGTGCACTGTTTAATTGGGCAACTATGTGGAAAATGAGGTTTAATGTTGATAAATGTAAGGTTCTGCACTTGGGGGCTAAGAATATGCATGCATCATACATACTGGGGGGGGGGGTACAATTGGGGGAATCAATGGTGGAGAAGGATCTCGGTGTTCTGGTAGATCATAAGCTTAATAACGGCATGCAATGCCAAGCTGTGGTTTCTAAAGCAAGCAAAACCCTCTCTTATATTAAAAGAGGTATAGAATCCAGAGAAAGAGATATCATATTACCCCTGTACAAATCATTAGTAAGAACTCATCTGGAATATGCAGTTCAGTTTTGGGCACCAATTCACAGAAAGAACATTTGGGAACTGAAGAAAGTACAGAGAAGGGCAACCAAACTGATAAGAGGCATGGAGGAGCTCAGCTATGAGGAAAGATTAGAGGAACTGAATTTATTCTCTCTTGAGAAGAGGAGATTAAGGGGGGATATGATCAACATGTATAAATACATCAGTGGTTCATATAGTGAACTCGGTGTGAGGTCATCACAGAGGACAAGGGGGCACTCTTTACATCTGGAGGAAAAGAGATTTAATCTCCAAATACAGAAAGGTTTCTTAACAGTAAGAGCTGTGGAAATGTGGAATAGACTCCCCCAAGAGTTGGTTCTGGCCAGCTCAGTGGATTGCTTTAAAAAAGGCCTGGATTCTTTCTTAGATACACAGAATATAACTGGATACTAACATTTATAGGTAAGGTTGATCCATGGAATATCCGGTTGCCTCTCGGGGGATCAGGAAGGAATTTTTTTTTTTTGTGGCAATTGGGTTTGCTAAAAATGTAAGGTGGGAGGTAGAGGACAGAGTGACGGATCCTGAGGGGAGATTTTTGTTTTTGAAAGGTAGGTTGCAGGAAATAGAGTGTACAATAGCGAATATATACTGCCCAAATAAGAGACCTGAAATATACCTGAAAGGGATACTAAGAAAGCTGATGGATTTTAAAAAGGGAAGATTGATAGTGGCGGGAGATCTGAACTTATGTTTAGACCCACAGATGGATACAACCTCTCGTGTGCAACGAGAGGGAGGTAGGTCTATGAAAATCTTAAAGAAGGAGATACATGAGGGCCAACTAGTGGACATATGGAGAATAACGCATGGAAAGGAAAGAGACTATACCTTCTTCTCTAATGCACACGAGACTTACTCGAGATTGGATTATATAATGGTAGATCATCAACTTATTGAGAGGGTGGATAAAGTAGAAATAGAGACAATGACTATCTCAGACCATGCCCCAGTTATAATGAAGGTAAGATGGGGGAGGCAGTTGACAAGGGGGGTAGGATGGAGGTTAAATGAGGCCCTTTTATTAGATCAAGAGATCGATCAGCAGATCAGAAAAGAGATGGAAAGATACTTTCAAGAGAATGAAACAGGGGATGTATCAGTGGCCACTGTCTGGGAATCCCATAAGGTATATATTAGGGGTATATTGATCGCGCTAGGGACAAAAAAAAAAAAGGAAAGGAGTAAGAAACTGACAGGGCTCTTAAAAGAAATATACGACCTGGAACAGATCCATAAAAATAGAATAACAAGTGAGATAAGGCAGAAGGTATTAGGAAAGAAGAAGGAGTTGGAGATATTAATGGAAGAAGAAAGGAGGAGAGTACTCAATAAAGTAGCAGTAGAGAGGTATAGATGGGGAGATCGACCAGGAAAACACTTAATGAGAACCCTGAGAAAAAAGAAAAATAGAAATTATATAGAAAAAATAAGAAGCCCCAAGGGAGAAATGGCTCACTCTACTAAAGAGATTGGGAAGGTATTCAAGGAATATTATAGCAAGCTGTATAATATTAATTCCCAGAATTTAGCAAATAATAGTGAAAATAAAAACAGAGAAAAAAGAAGGACATATTTAAAAAATGCAGGACTACCAAAGATAGATGAAGATCTATTGAAATCCCTGGAGTCGGAAATTACACAGGAGGAAATAAAGATAGCGTTGAAAGATACTAAGGTGGGGAAAAGCCCTGGCCCAGATGGATATACCGTAAGGTATTATAAAAAATATAGTGAACTGTTAATACCTAAATTGAAGGAGTATATGAATGCCCTGGGTGGGGAAATGGAGATTAGACAGGAATCCCTACAAGCCCATATAACACTTATACATAAGGAAGGGAAGGATGCTACTCAATGCTCTAGTTATAGGCCAATTGCACTCCTAAATATAGATACAAAACTATATGCAAAGGTCTTAGCAAATAGGATGAAAGACTTGATGCCGGAATGGATTCAGGGAGATCAGGTTGGTTTTGTATCAGGGAGAGAGGGTAGGGACAACGGAATCAGAACTTTGTTGCTGATCCAGAAAGCTAAAAAAGGGAAAACCCCAGCAGTGGTGCTCTCGATTGATGCCGAAAAAGCTTTTGATAGAGTAAACTGGAGCTTTATGATGGATACCCTAGAGATCATGGGAGTAGGTGGTAGAATGAGGGAGTGGATAGGAAAGTTGTATAAAATGCCATCCGCGGTTATTTTGGTAAATGGTGAAAAGTCTGAGCCCATTGGGATGTCAAACGGGACAAGACAGGGATGCCCACTGTCCCCATTGTTGTATGTATTATCATTGGAACCCTTGTTGGAAACAATTAGGAAGAATGTAGATATAAAGGGAATACAAATAGGGGAAACTGAACATAAAGTGGCAGCTTTTGCAGATGACCTGCTGTTTTATGTGGGAAATCCTAGGATAACACTCCCGAACTTAATAAGAAGTTTAAAAGAGTATGGGGAAATATCAAACTTAAAAATCAACCCGACAAAAACTGAGATCTTAAACGTAAATCTTCCAAATGGTGAGAAAGAAAAGATACAAAGAGAATTTCCTTTTATATGGAGAGATACAGAGATAAAATATTTAGGGGTTAAACTTACTGCTTCATATACAAAATTGTATAAATTAAATTATATTGCTCTTTTAAATGAGATCAAAGAGGAACTGAGGATAATGGGAAGAGGAACTCCCTCTTGGTTAGGACGAATAAATCTGATAAAAATGATAATTGTACCCAAAGTCTTGTATAAATTTCAGATGATCCCAATAAGTCTCCCAGAGGCCTTTTTTAAAGAAATTAAAAAGATGATAACAAAATTTATATGGAAAAATAAAAAACCTAGAATATCCTATGACCTGATGAGTAGAGGTAAAGAGAGAGGGGGTTTGGGAGTGCCAGATTTTAAGAGATACTATAACGCTGTAGTTTTAACAAGAATTTATGACTGGACACACAATAAAAAGGGAAAAAGGTGGGTTAAGATAGAGAACGAACTGAGTGGAGTTGACCTGAGTAGAAGCATATGGGCACCAATACAATATAGAGGTTTAAAAAATACCACGAGTGTATATACACTGAATGTTCTAAAGGTTTGGGATAATTTACATAAACGTATGAAGTGGGATTTTAATTCACAATTAATGTCACTAAGAAATATGGAATATTTTCCACCAGGTATAGAGGGGATTATGGGAAAATGGATTAAAAAGGAAGACATTCAATTAAGGGATATTATGGATGGACAAAAATTAAAAACAATAAAAGATTTAAAGAAAGGTGGAGGGGAACTTTTTATTAAGATCGATGAGTGGAAATACCACCAATTAAAACACTTTGTTGAGAGCCTTCCGAAACCTATGAGAGGGAGAAAGGATTGGAATTTATTTGAGAAGCTGTTGGAATCACGGGGAGAGGGGAAACGGGGCACGGCAAAAATATATAAAATTCTCACTGAATTAGTCACAGAGGTAAAACCAATGTATATAGAAAAATGGGAAAAGGACTTGGGGACAGAGATAGATGAGGATAAACAGAGGAAAATATATAGACTCACACATGAAAATATCAGTATGAGAGAAGTGGAGGTAAATTATAAAAGTTTGGTAAGATGGCACATCACACCAAAGGTAGAACATAAAATGGGTATAGAGAGAACACAAGAGTGTTGGCGTGGGTGTGGAGGGATTGGTACGTGGTTTCATATTTGGTGGGAATGCCCAAGGATTCAAAGTTTTTGGGAGAAAATGGTCAACTTAATAGAGAAAATCTCAGGGATAAAGATAGGATTAGATCCAGAAGTGTGTCTGTTACATAAGACAGATATACCAGTGAATAAATACAAGGATTCCGGTATATGGCACTATGTAAATGCAGCAAAGGGGTTGATACCTAGATTCTGGCATAGTTTAGAGGTTCCGAGAGAAAAGGACTGGTTTGAGAGAGTAAATCAGATTAGTAAGATGGAGAAACTATACTATATCCAAGAGGGTAAGATGGAGATATATAAAAGGAGATGGGAGAAATGGGAAGATTTTGTACTTCAAACGAATATATATGAAGCAGTAGAAATGAGAAGAGAAGAGGGGTAGGATACGCTTGTTTTAGACAGAAAGTAGGGAAGAACGCAGAGTGGGGGGGTTGTTTGGGGGGGAGGAGGAAGGGGGTAATGTTTTAAGAAGGGAAAAATAAAGGATAAGAAGGAATTGTGTATTTATTATGAAAAAGATGAAAGTGTAATGTTATCTTTATGAAAAATTAATAAATATTTAAATAAAAAAAAAAAAAGGAAGGAATTTTTTCACCTGCAGGAGCAAATTGGATCATGCTTTGCTGGGTTTTTTGCCTTCCTCCGGATCAACTGTGGGTATAGGATTAGATTTTTTTTCTCGTTGAACTGGATGGACGTTTGTCTCTTTTTCGGCCAGACTAACTATGTAGCTATCTACTAAAATGTTTTTTTTTCTCTTTGTAAAATATCTAGCTATTACAACATTTATGTGATCCAGAGGTTTTATGGGCATCCCTGTTATTTCCTGGCACCTGCATTGGGGTCTGTATTTATAATCTGTATGCCTAATCCACATTTCTGATCCTGCCGTAGCTGCTGACCACTGCAGCCAGAGCCAGTGAAAAGACGTTTGTCTACAGAGGTGAACAGCAATCCAAATGTTGATCACTCTTCAGAGACCAAAGTATGAGAAAACCCTTAATTATTTATTTTTAATTTTTTTTTACAGTTTTTAGAATTGCATTTACTTAGATTTTACACAGCCCTGTTGGAGGACAATGGTGAAATATCAGGGGTCTAAACAGAACCCTGATACACAGGGGGATTGGAGCAGTGGTGGTGGGGGGCTCCCAGAGGGGCAGTATTTAGAGTGGCGGGGTTTCTGGGTGCAGGCTAGGCACTTTAGGTTCCCCTGCAAGGGTATTAGTGGAATCCACTGCTGGAACTCGGCTGGCAAAAGTTTGCAGCTGCTTCCTCCAGCCCCTTCTCCCTCCTTGCACACTGAGCAAAGGAGCGCAGCCCTAATGTGGTCACCAACGTTTCTGTCTGTGAGGGTTCAGTCATTAGATTGACATCCCACGAACAGGAATGGCCATAGATGAAATTCAGCAGGTCCCTGCTGAACTGACTAAATTTTGATCCATCTATGGCCAACTTAAGTGATCTTGGATTTTTGGCCATATGGAGTGCACATTCTATGTAACACTGTAGCACACTGCAGTTTTAAAATGCTGACATGTAAAACTGCTGATTTGATTCGGTTACCTTGGTTGCTAAAAATAAAAAAACAAAAGAGAATACGTTTCTTTGTGGAACCAGCAAGCCACAAGCTGGTGCAATCAGTGCCTCCAGATAGTCTGACCCGATTATGCAACCGCAACTTCTCAGTGGAAACATCTAGTAAGCAACGTGTCTCTGTATTTCCATGTTCTCACTTCACTTAATACCTTGGGGGGAAGTACCCTGGGTTATCTACAGCACATCAGTTGTTGTAAAAGATAACCTTTTCTTTATTTTCTGTAAATGATGACAGATCATTTTGGATAAAAGACTACAGCCTAGAGCTACTACAGACATATTTACAGGAATATAAATCTGAAAGAAACATAATATATATATATATATATATATATATATATATATATACACACGAGTATATTATGCCTTCCAGACTTCCATGTGGCTGCAGATGTGTGTTAAAGGGAACCAGTTAAGATAGAAATGTGAAAACTAATGGTTTGGGAATGTCTGAAAATTCCAAAGACTGTTTGCACCATTATTTGTCTTCTGTTTAGTCAACAATCAACTAGACCTTACATACAATGCAGTCTGATTCATCAGTGAATTTCTCCTCTATTATTACTCTACAAATGTCTAGAATTATGAACATGAACAGCTAAAAGAAATGATAAGCCCCAGTATTACTGTAGATTACAATCAAACAAAAACAGTAGCAGCACATGACCTAAATTTATATGCATTTTCTTTTTGATATAGTAGTCATTGCCTATGATTGTCCCATGATAAAACGCTGGTAATTAATGCACATGAAGTTACATGTAGTAGCTATCAATGACACAGATTTGGAACACTGTGCAATTAATCATGATTAATCTCCGCAACTATCTATCTTTCCAGTCATAGATAGAATTGTAATAATAAATGTGTTTTAATACTATAAGCCAGGATCAGCAACCTTTTCCACATTAACTGCCATTTTTAAAAGCATTAGAGAACCGGAGTGCCACTGAACAATAGCGTGCTGTAATCATGTAGTTTTTTCAAGTTATGCATTTTTGTTTGTACTTCTAATGGAAGAAAAAACTATATTATTATACTGTATATTAACAGGTGCACACACGAAACATGCTTACGTATTTATAAAACCCAGATCTGCCCCAATTCCCGCAGATCCAGACCTCAGATCAGCTCCAACTCCTGCACCTCCAGAGTTCAAATCAGCCCCAATTCCTGCACCTTTCATGCTCAGATCAATCCCAATACATGCACCTTCAGATCTCAGATCAGCATGCATGCACCTTCAGACATCAGATCAGTCCCAGTTTATGCACTTTTAGACCTCAGAGCAGCCCTAATTCCTGCACCTCCAGGTGCCAGATCAGCTTCAATTCCTGAACATTCAGACCTTAGATCAGCCCCAATTCTTGCACCTTAAAAACTCAGATCAGCTCTACTTCTAGTACCTTCAGACCTCAGATCAGCTCTACTTCTAGTACCTTCAGACCTCAGATCAGCTCTACTTCTAGTACCTTCAGACCTCAGATCAGCTCTAGTTCTAGTACCTTCAAACCTCAGATCAGCTCTAGTTCTAGTACCTTCAAACCTCAGATCATCTCTAGTTCTAGTAACTTCAAACCTCAGATCAGCTCTAGTTCTAGTACCTTCAAACCTCAGATCATCTCTAGTTCTAGTAACTTCAAACCTCAGATCAGCTCTAGTTCTAGTAACTTCAAACCTCAGATCAGCTCTAGTTCTAGTACCTTCAGACCTCAGATCAGCCTCATTGCATGCAACCTTAGACCTCAGATGCATGCACCTTCAGACCTTAGATCAGCCCCAATTCCTGCACCTTCAGACCCTTAGATCAGGCTCAATACATACACCTTCAGACCTCAGATCAGACCAAAACCTCTTTCAATACATCTTTAAAATTCTATGCCCCAAATATACCCCACCACTGTATACTCCACACATTTCTGTCACAATATCACCCCCACACACCTGTTCCACCACTCTGCCCACACTTCACATTTATTCAACCACTGCACTTCCTGCCTGCACACATCTGGACTCCTAAGATCAGTTTAATGCCACCAAATGCATCACTTACCAGCCTGGGCATGCGTGGCAAGGCTTATTGACCCCTGCTATAAGCTATAGAGCCCACAATATGCAGTATACTAAATCTGAAAATGGGTAACACAAGGGACCCAACCACATCTGGACTGACTGCATTTCTTTTATTGCTTGATTCTTCTCACATCAAACAGATTTTTAGGTGTATCAAAAAGTGATTCTCCAGGAATCATCCCTAAAAATATTTCCGCAATACCTAACAGCAGAAAGCATCTGAGAAAATTATTTACAAAGCCACATGATTTATTTTATTTGTGGTTCTAATATATACAGTTCAGTGGCAGGGGCGGACTGACAACTCATAGGGCCCCCTCACTCAAACCACACCCAAAAAAGCCTATGAAATGTACTAGGGGCATCTCATGGGGCCCCCTACTGACCCTGGGCCCTCGGGCAGTGCCTGAGTTTCCAAATGGTCAGTCCCCGAGTTTCCAAATGGTCAGTCCGCCCCTGTTCAGTGGTTTTTATAGCATTTTGTTACAGACAGTATGGGGTACATAGTAACTACAGGAATGTAAGTCTATCGCAATATAGAGAAACAATTTGACCTACTGGGAAATGAGCCATAGATAAACAAAAGGACAAGTCATTACTGTTCAGAATAATGAAATAGGATAAAATGATCTGAATGGCTGATCAGCCCGTTTACATAGGTAAACTCATGAAGCTGTGGGGTGGGGGAGATTCAGGGGAACAAAGGGCAGCAGCATATTGGGTATTTTGGGAAGGGTAAACATGGGAAAAGGTGGGGTTGGTAAAAATGCTGCGGTCAGACCAAACCTAAAGGTCTGGCAGGCACACATTTGTTCAAGAGGGGAGGAAATGTGTAAGCTTGGGGTACCAAGTCATAGAGTATTTTTCCCTTGTGTAAGACAGCCTGGCTTCCATTCTCTCATGCAACATAATCTGCGTCATTCTAGATTTGGTTCATGCTTCTGATTTTATCTTGTGATCTTTTCAATTAGCATAAATAATAGGTTTTAAGTTCACATTAGGAGAAGAAAGAGAAGTGCGCCAGACTAAGTGCAGTATGAATATAAAAGTTTATTGCACACAAAATTATAAAAACTCACAAGAAGTGGGTAGATATCAGGCATCAATATATAAGGAGGAGGATGTCATCTGTGCTGCACCTCACAAATGGATGGCTGTAATGTCAAGGTGTTGCACGGCTGGCGCTGTAGGCGGGTCCCACAGGAGGAAGCGAGGATGGCAGGCGCAGTAACCGGGAGTCGCGGCGCAGATAAGAACCGGGATCCAGGGCAGGCACTGCTGATCTCTCACATCAGCGTGGGTACAGTAGCCAGCTTGAGGCACATCCAAGATGGCCACCGGGCAGGAAATGACATCAGAACGTTGCTGGGAATCCTCCAAGGGGGGCGGTGACGCGTTTCTAGGCAACCTGCCTTTTCATCAGACCTGATTGGCTAGTGGAATGAGCCAATTAATAAGGAGAGGAGGAAGGGGTGGGGCAACTGAGGGCGGGGTAGTGAAATTAAAAAAATATATAATGCATACAGGCTTAACAAGCAGTGGTGGAAAACATAAGAAATAAACGGTGAGCAGCTGCTTTCTGTAGAACATGTGAAAGATAGGAAGAATAGAAGGAAAGGAAAGAAATGGGGAAAAAAAAAAAAAAAAAAAACGCATGTGGAAAATAAAAGATTACACAGGAAATATTTAGTTATAAACGTTAGTACTATGATGTGGATTGTAAAGGGTAAGATGGGCAGGTAAGAAGGTGGAATATGAAGGGGGGGGGGGAGACAATCAGGGAAAAAAAAAAAAAAAAAAAAAAAAAACGCATGTAGAAAAAAAAAAAAAAATGTATGTAGAAAAAAAAAAAAAAAAAAAGGAAAAAAAAGGGAAGTGGTGGGAATTGAAGTATATACGATAAAAAAATAATAAATAATAAAAAAGATATGAAGAATAAATTAAAATAATTTTTTAAAATAAATTAAAAAAAAAAAATTAAATAATCGTGTGTATCTCAATCTCTTCATTGAGGCCCCTAGGTGCAAGGGTATCTAAAGTAAAAATCCAATAGGTCTCCTGTTGGCATAATAATTTGAAACGTTCAACTGGGGGGAGATGGTCTGGTATAGCCTCAATGACCCATACTTGTAGATGGAGAGAGGATTTAGAATGAAACTCTGAAAAATGGCGGGGAACACTATATTTAGTAATGCCATCATCAACTGACCTCCGGTGCTCTCCAAATCTTTTTCGCAGTGAGCACCAAAGATTTGGAGAGCACCGGAGGTCAGTTGATGATGGCATTACTAAATATAGTGTTCCCCGCCATTTTTCAGAGTTTCATTCTAAATCCTCTCTCCATCTACAAGTATGGGTCATTGAGGCTATACCAGACCATCTCCCCCCAGTTGAACGTTTCAAATTATTATGCCAACAGGAGACCTATTGGATTTTTACTTTAGATACCCTTGCACCTAGGGGCCTCAATGAAGAGATTGAGATACACACGATTATTTAATTTTTTTTTTTGTTTTTTTGTTTTTTTTAAATTTATTTTAAAAAATTATTTTAATTTATTCTTCATATCTTTTTTATTATTTATTATTTTTTATCGTATATACTTCAATTCCCACCACTTCCCTTTTTTTTTTTTTTTTTTTTCTACATACATTTTTTTTCTACATGCGTTTTTTTTTTGTTTTTTTTTTCCCTGATTGTCTCCCCCCCCCCCCCTTCATATTCCACCTCCTTACCTGCCCATCTTACCCTTTACAATCCACATCATAGTACTAACGTTTATAACTAAATATTTCCTGTGTAATCTTTTATTTTCCACATGCGTTTTTTTTTTTTTTTGTTTTTTTTTTTTCCCCATTTCTTTCCTTTCCTTCTATTCTTCCTATCTTTCACATGTTCTACAGAAAGCAGCTGCTCACCGTTTATTTCTTATGTTTTCCACCACTGCTTGTTAAGCCTGTATGCATTATACATTTTTTTAATTTCACTACCCCGCCCTCAGTTGCCCCACCCCTTCCTCCTCTCCTTATTAATTGGCTCATTCCACTAGCCAATCAGGTCTGATGAAAAGGCAGGTTGCCTAGAAACGCGTCACCGCCCCCTTGGAGGATTCCCAGCAACGTTCTGATGTCATTTCCTGCCCGGTGGCCATCTTGGATGTGCCTCAAGCTGGCTACTGTACCCACGCTGATGTGAGAGATCAGCAGTGCCTGCCCTGGATCCCGGTTCTTATCTGCGCCGCGACTCCCGGTTACTGCGCCTGCCATCCTTGCTTCCTCCTGTGGGACCCGCCTACAGCGCCAGCCGTGCAACACCTTGACATTACAGCCATCCATTTGTGAGGTGCAGCACAGATGACATCCTCCTCCTTATATATTGATGCCTGATATCTACCCACTTCTTGTGAGTTTTTATAATTTTGTGTGCAATAAACTTTTATATTCATACTGCACTTAGTCTGGCGCACTTCTCTTTCTTCTCCATTTACCACAGAGTCCGGTTTACTCTAGAAAGTGCAAGCCTCACGACGGTGTCTACATTGCAGCGTTGTATATATATGTATACACATATATATACCATCTATCTCAATCCAGTACTGTTTGCATCACAAGGCCTTTTTTCCCCGCCTTTCCCTACCCCCCTCCCCTCCCCCCTTCCCTTTCCTCACCACTAAAGCTGCATCATCTACTTGTTGCCCCTTTATTACTGGCATGTACGATTATGTATCTTAATTTCTGTTTACTGGATTATTTTGTTTAAGGTTTGCTGAGTGAACGTTATGTCCACTACAAATTCTCTTGCGCCAATTGCATTTTTATTTTTGTCTTTAAGTTCACATTAGCATTTGAAACTTTTGAAAGCTTGATTATGTCATGAAGTGAAGTGTTATTTTATTACCATATAAAATGGTTCCCTATACTGCTCTCCTCAACAGGCAACTTACTGAAACTCGCAGTTAAGGCCAGTATGAATGTTATGATCCGCCAGGTGGTGCCTCAGGCTGCCAACTGACAGACCTACTCAGAGCGTGGGGTCTAAGCCCGGGCTGTGCTTTCACCAGAGCCCCTGATGGTGGGGATGGACTTGAAACAGTCCCGGGCCAGGTCACGACCTCCGAGCAGGCCCACCAGTGGCTGAGGAGACCTTTGGGGACAGGTACCGGGAGAGCCAGATAGGAAGAGGATGGCAGCCCCAGCAGGGTAGTAACGGATCGTGGGCCCGTGAGGGTAAGCGGGATACAGAATCGGTAGGCGAAGAGTAGTCGGGTCACACGCAGGGTCAGCAGGGAAGTCAATCCGTAGAATGGTCAGGGCAATCCGGGTCAAACGCAGGAGCAGGCAGAGTAGTCAGGACAATCCGGGTCAATCACAGGAGCAGGCAGAATAGTCAGGGCAATCCGGGTCAATCACAGGGGCAGGCAGCGTAGTCAGGGTCAATCAGGGTCACTAGACAGGTGCAGGAACTCAGGATCACAGGAAGACCTTGCGGCAATCTGTGACAGTGCAGGGCATCTTTAAATAGTGCGCCCTGCACTGTCATTGGCCGGCTAGGACGCGCCCCCGGCTGTCATTGGACGCCTGAGGCGCGCCCCCGGCACCTACTGCGCATGCGCGGCGTCCTGTCAGCCGCGGCTCGCCGGGACCTAGTGCCTGTGTCCCGGCGCGATCTGCCGCCAATGCGCATGCGCGGGGGACAGAGCCGCGATCGTGGACCACGGAGCCGCGATCCCTGACAATGAAGCTAGTAGCATTTAATGGAGCAATAGTGTGTGATAACGTATGATTTGACTTTATAGTCTCAAAATCAATAAAATAATGTGTGGGGTTATGTATCGTGTGCATGCAGTAATGCCTTTAGTGAATAAAATAAAACAAAAAATAGAATGTTAAATACGCAAGTAACACACCTCGTGCAATATGCTTTTGTAAACTGAGGCTCATGTTATGAGATACAAACTGGTCTATTGGGACCTTTTCTTCTATTGCCTTGTGGTCTCAATTTTTTTTGAACATGGTCCTGAGGCTAATAGTTGGTCAACAATGAGAAAAGTTACCACAAATGTAGCGACTTATTCAGGTTCTAGGTGTATGTGATTCTGGCAACCAACATCAGTTTTTGATGTGTTGTTGCATATATACATATGTATGTATGTGTATACACTCACCGGCCACTGTCTTAGGTACACCTGTTCAATTGTGTGGTAACACAAATTGTTAATCAGCCAATCACATGGCAACAACTGCATTTAGGCATCTAGATGTGGTGAAGATGGCTTGAAGTTCAAACCGAGCATCAGAATGGGGAAGAAAGGGGATTTGAGTGACTTTGAACGTGGCATGTTTGTTGGTGCCAGACGGGCTGGTCAGAATATTTAACCATTTGCCGCCCGCCCTATGGCCGAATGGCGGGCGGCAAATATCCTCAGCGTTCCGGGTGGACATCATATGGCATTCTCCCGCACATACGCAGATTGCGCTCCTGCAGAGCGGCGCAGTGGCGCGATCTGTCACCGGCTGTGTACCTCGGACACGGCCGATGACAGATCTGAGTATCGGCCCCGTTGCCGGTACCATGTGACCTGCTGTGACCAATCACAGCAGGTCACATGACAGTTGTATACAATGGATGGCTTCATTTATGCCATCCATTGTATACTACTGCCTAGCTGTGAATGGTCACAGCTAATCACATGCACATGTCATGTGATTAGCTGTGGCCAAATCACAGCTAAGCACAAAAAAAAAACCAAAAAAAAAAACCCTGAATGAATCGATGTCATTCAGGTAAATGCTTGCTTGTAGCAAAGTAATTCTTTGCTATAAGCAAATTGTGTAAAAAAAAAAAAAAAAAAAAAAATACTGATCACTTCCCCAAAGTAGTACAATGTTACTATGGTAACATTGTACTACTTTGGTCATAGTGAAATATGAAAAAAAAATCTTAAAAAAAATAAAAAAAATTTAATTAAAAAAAATATATATAAATTTTTTTTTTCATACTGTCACCAGTCAGTGTCCCTGATCACTGCCAAGCCAGTTATATGATGATGCTGTACTGCACTGGTGACAATATGTAAAAAAAAAATAGTGAAACTAATTTTTTTTATTTTTTCATTTTCCGAAAAATTATGACAAAAAAATACAACTTTAAAAAACTCGCCATACCTCTTATGAAGTACGTCGGACTGTCTACTTTGCAAAAAGGGGTCATTTGGGGGATATCTGTACTGTCCTGACATTTTTGGACCTCAAGAAATTAGATTGGCTGTCAGTATTTCAGGATTGATCAATATTCAGATCTATACCATAGTTTGTGAACTCTATAACTTTCCTACAAACTAAAAAATACATCCTAATTTGGGTTATTTTCACCAAAGACATGTAGCAGAATACATCTTGGCCTAAATTTATGAAGAACAATTATTTATTTGCAAACTTTTATAATAGAAACAAAGAAAAACTTTTTTTTTTTCAAAATTTTTGGTCTTTTTTTGTTAATTTAGCAAAAAATAAAAACCCCGGCGATGATTAAATACCACCAAAAGAAAGCTCTAGGTGTGTGAAGAAAATGATAAAATTTTAGTTTGGGTACAATGTTGTATGACCGCGCAATTGTCATTCAAAATGTGAGAAACCTGAAAATTGGCCTGAGCAGGAAGGTGTAAAATTGCACGGTATTGTATTGGTTAAAAAACTGCTGATCTACTGGGATTTTCACGTACAACCATCTCTAGGGTTTACAGGGAATGGATTGAAAAAGGGAAAATATCCAATGAGCGGCAGTGGTGTGGATGAAAATGCCTTGTTAATGTCAGAGGTCAGAGGAGAATGGGCAGACTGGTTCGAGATGATAGAAAGACAACAGTAACTCAAATAACCACTCGTAACAACGAAGGTATGCAGAATACCATTTCTGAACACACGACACATCGAACCTTAAAGCAGATGGGCTACAGCAGCTGAAGATCACACCAGGTACCACTCCTGTCAGCTAAGAACAGGAAACAGAAACTACAATTCACAGAGGCCCAAATAAATTGGACAATAGAAGACTGGAATAAAATACCTGGTCTGATGGGTCTCGATTTCAGCTGCAACATTTAGATAGTAGGGTCAGAATCTGGCATAAACAACATGAAAGCATAGATCCATCTGCCTTGTATCAACGGTCCATGGATGCAGCCAACAAATCAAGCTATCATGTCAATATGGACCAAATTCTCTGTTTCCAACACCTTGTTGAATCTATGTCATGAAGAATTAAAGCAGTTCTGAAGGTAAAAGGGAGTCCAACCCGGTATTAGCAAGGTGTACCTAATAAAGTGGCCGGTGAGTGTACATATATATACATATTAGATATGTGTGTGTGTGTGTGTGTGTGTGTGTGTGTGTGTGTACAGTCTGCCCTCATGTAAAGCGTTGCACAAACTGTTGGCGCTATATATAAATCCTGTATAATATATATATATATTATATATATATGTGTTTATTTATACACTTACACTTTTTTATAGGACATGTATAGCTGTACGACCTAACAGTGCATTTCTTCCTACGTATGTCTTATATAAAGGAGAAGCAAACCACTGTAGCTGTAGATGCATGCTTTTCCCATTAAATCCCCACAGCACCTGGCATGGTGATTCACACAGCACATCTGTAGACACATGCTGTATGCAAATTATTCTGCTCAACCACAAACCCTGCCTTGGGAGAAATGAGTATATCTGTGTAGTCAGAACATAGTTTTTAGTAAATGAGGTCATGAATCTAGGCTGTTCTATAAGTAATAGGTACATCTTGACTTCCACATGTTACTATTATCACAGAACTCCTCTGTTTGTCACAAAGCATCATAAGAATATATATAAAATCTGAATGGTAAATTGAGCAGACTTTCATTTCATACAGTGCCAATGTTTCTGAATAGAATAGGAAGGCCCACAAGGAAGAAAAAAATATTTGAAATATATTTTAAAAATATTTCTCCCAAATATATTGACATATATTTGAAATGCTACAATGTTGGCCATATTCAATATATTTAAAAATATATTTCAATAAATAAATAAATATATATATATATATATATATATAGTGCATGTTGAAATGCGTTTTTATTACCAAATATATTGAAAATATTTTTAAAAATAAATTTCAAATATACTGTATGTCTTTAAAAATACAAATCTACATTTTTGGAATATATATATATATATATATATATATATATATATATATATATATATATATATATACTGCATGTTGAAATGCGTTTTGTATATATTACAAAATATATGAAAAATATTTTTAAAAATATGTTTTTTTAAATAAATTCTTCAGATTTTTTTTTAACATATAAAAAAGTAATTTTAACATATATGTTTATATATATTTGTAAATGCATTCCAAAAATGTAGATTTGTATTTCTAAAGACATACAGTATATCTGAAATGTATTTTTAAAAACAAATTTTCATGTATTTTGTAATATATGTATGTATGTATATAAATATATATATATTTATTTATTGAAATATATTTTAAAATATATTGAATATGGCCAAAATTGTAGCATTTCAAATATATGTCAATATATTTGGGAAGAAATAAAATATATTTCAAATATATTTTTCTTTCATATGGGAATGCTTGACCGATTTTGTTTGCCAGGTGCACAACAAAATTCATCTTTGTATAAAGAATGGAATTTTGACCATCTTGCTTATTGCAAAGACATAGTTTGAATATTAAGCATAATAATTGGAGTTAATCCATCACCCATAATGATATATTTATCACTAAGCTGACAATAATAATTAGCAGGTCTTGTCTAATCTTTGTTCAAGATGAATGCTTGTTACATCCGTGACTGTGAAGAGGAAGACAGTGGTCCTATAATCAGAGGCCTTTTCTTCTAGAGCTACTCGTGTCAAGAGCATGGTAGGGATGTGTCCTCCAGAGCAGATAGGAGTCTGTGGGAAAACACAGCATCCGAGGTATAATCAGTGTAGAAAGAACTGTCAAAAATGTGAATTGGAGGTTAGCAGAATACACATTTTCTTCCTATTAAAAAGACAGTGCCTTGATTTGTCAATACGTGTATATAGGCAAAAACAGAATACAAAGCCCTCACAGTGAGTAGAACATTACAAACATTACAAGCAGAACTCGTAGTCTGGAGTGATGTCATTCATTGCTAGGTTGGACGAGGGGTCAGAGCTCTTCGTCTCTGAATCAGACACTTGGATAGGCCACATGGGAAAACTCTACTTTATTGGCATACGACTGTAAAAGTTATTATGGGGGAAGTGTTTAAATGAGTGTGATACATTACTTGTGATGCTTAGAACAATGTCATGCAATACCTGTGGAATGTCTTTGGTATTACATCACTTTCCCAAGCTTGGCTTCCTCGACCATTAACAGTCATACAGTTGCACGAAAAAGTATGTGAACCCCTTGGGATTACGTGGAGTTTTGCATGAATTGGGCATAAAATGTGCTCTGAACGTCATCTAAGTCACAACAATAGAAAAACACAGTCTGCTGAACATAATACTACACAAACATTAGATGTTGCCGTGGTTTAATTGCACATAACATGTAAACATTCACAGTGCAGGGAGGAAAAAGTATGTGAGGCCCTAGCTTAATGACTTCTCCCAGAGCTAATTGGAGCCAGGAGTGAGCCAACCTTGACTCCATTCAGTGTGATGATATTGGATGTGTTGCTGACAGCTGTCCTGCCCTTAAAAAACACACACCTGTTTTGGGTTTACTGGTTTCAAGAAGCACTGTCTGATATGAACCATGCCTCGCAGAATAGAGCTCTCAGAAGACCTACGATCAAGAATTGTTGACTTGCATGAAGCTGGAAAGGGTTACAAAAGTATCTCCAAAAGAATAGCATGAAAAACATACCACATCCACAGTCTCTGCAGCCAACAGTTGGGAAATATAACTTGGCAAGGACTTTTTGATCATCATCTTTACTACACAAGTACATGCGTACCTCGGTTTACGAACGCCTCGGTTAACGTAATTTTCAGTTTATGAATGAAAATCCATTGAAAATAATGGCTTGGTTTATGAAGTTGTTACGCAATGCGAACAGATTAATTGGTTTTCAATGCATTTACAATTTTTTTTAATCATGTCCCTGTACAGTACTATGTCTTTAAAGTGCACTTTATATAGAGTTTTGAACAGATAAACTTGTTTTGACTTTTTTATGACCTCCAGAACGGATTAATTGGTTTACAATGCATTTACGAATTAATTTTTAAAATGTCCCTGTACAGTATTTATGCCTTTAAAGTGCACTTCATAAAGAGTTTTGAACAGATAAAAGACTTTTTTTTTACTTTTTTTGACCTCTGGAACGGATTAATCGTTTTTTAGTGCATTTCTATGGGAAACCGCGTTTCAGTTTACGAATTTTTCGCAATACAAAAAATCCCACAGAATGAATTAAATTCGTAAACCGAGGTATGCCTGTATTATGGTTGGTTAGAATTATGGTATAGAACTAAAAACAATCACGGCATTCTTGGTTAGTATTTCCACATCACAGTACGCTTTACCAACTTGTTATAATATATCCGTATTTATCTGTGCACTTGTGTAGTTTGGTAATGCACGTTACATTAACCTCTTCCTGTCCGTCCGTTGTATATAAATGGCCGAAGGGTGGCAGTGCAGGGGTGGGTAGCCATTTATAAACGGCCTCCCTGCCCCCTGCTTGTGCGCGCTCCCTGGGAGTGCACAGCACCGCGATTCGTTGCCCACTGAGTCCTTTGGACACAGTGGAACACTGATCATTCTACGGGACCTCTCTGTGAGGTGCCGATCATGTGATCACTGATTGGCCAATCAGTGATCACATGAAGAGTAGTAAGCAAGATGTCACTTCTGACATCATTGCTTACTACGTGTGAAATCTGTGAATGATCACAGAGGTCACATGGTACTATTCACAACAGCCTTGTACCATGTGACAAGCTGTGACCAATCACAGCTCACACAGTATTTCCGAATGACTGCAAGAATGCAGCCAGAGAGAAGGAGAAATGATTGCTTTTACAGCCTTTATGGGTGTAAAATCAATCAGTATAAAAAAAAAAATCTTCATAACCCCCCACAAGTAGTACATTGTCACCATGGTGACACTGTATTGCTAGGGTGACAGTATGTTAAAAAAAACATAAATAATAATATAAAAAAAAAATAAAAATGTAAAAAAGAAAATTTAAAATTATAATTTTTGGTTATAAACTAATTTGGTTTATTTTTTTTTACTACAAAGATAATTGAATACATTTTGGCCAAGATTTATGAAGAAAGATTATTTATTTGCAAAATTTTATAAGAAAAACACTTTTTATATGGGTACAGTGTTGCATGACCGCTCAATTGTCATTCAAAGTGTGATAGCGCTGAAAGCTGAAAATTGGCCTGAACAGCAAGGGGGTGAAAGTGTCTGGACTTGAAGTGGTTAAAGTGATTATAAATCTCAGACCTGAAATATAAACAAAGCATATCCCTCTATAGTGTTTACTTGTCTCACTTGTCATTTCTGTTCACTGCCTTGTTCCTTTACTATCTGCATAAGTCACTTCTGATGGGTTTTCCTGACACCAAGAGAAAAATGGTGATGGGGAAGGCACAGCCTGTGATTGACAACCTCAGCTCTGTTCCCGTGTGCTGTGTGAAGGGGGGGGGTGTCAATCAGTGTGTCAATCAGCTTCAGATCCCCCCTCCCTGTGTTTCAGAGGTGAGATTCTGTGTAAATTCTGCACTTTGAATGGATAGAGGGGAAAGACGGGTGTAGATACACATGTACAACTTATGTAGGAGGATGTGTTTCATCTCTGTGTATCACCTGAGGCCAGTCACTTCATTGGGTATATGTAAGGATTTACATCCACTTTAGGTTATTTTGAAAGGGCCACCAACACACCTAATTGTGGCCAAAACCACACCTGATCCTTTTTCGGGAATGCAATGAACAGTAGTGGGTTGCGGTATGCTGCAGTGCACATGCGTACATCTGTCATCAAAATGAATGGCACCAAAGCATTTATAAATGTGCTTTACCACAACACAACATGGTGAACCTGACCTAAATGCAATATTCCTTGAGCTTGTTGACAGCCCAATACTGCCTCACCATAGCAGATATGGCTGTACTAGGATTAAACCATTGAAATATATTTGGTTTTACATAAAGTACATTCAAAGAGAATAAATAAAACATTTACTTTCTCTATTTCTTTTCTGTCATTATTAGTGTTTATTTAATTTCATAATCATTACTATCATTTTGATTTGAGGGTTATAACACATAATTTGCCTAAGTGCCAAGTACATCACTAGTGCCTTCTTAACAGGGAACAAGGGAAAACTCCTGGAACAGAGAGGCACAGACAGCAATATAACCTTGAATGAGCTACTAGCTTCTAAACTTACAATTGCTAGAGCATGGAATAAACAATTCCCTCATTTTTCAGAAGTCGAATCTCGCCTAGATGGGATTTTTATTAATGAGCAATTGATTAGTATTCTTACTTATACCCATACCAAATTTCTTAAAATCTGGAGCCCATGGCTCATATGCCAACATTCAACAATTTCTTTAGCGAGCCTGACAGTCACATAAATGGCCTCCCGGTGGGCTGGACACGCCCTGCATCACACCCCCCTCCCATTCCGCTACTCTTTTTCCCCTCCTCCTTTCTTCTCTTCCCATTTCTCTTTTTAATGGAACCTAAGTTTCTGTTACCGGACAGATGCCATGTCTGTCACCCAGGTTAATCAATAATATCAGCCTTATGGCTACCCTCTTCTTCACTGTTTAAATTTGTTCATCAATCATTGACCATGTCACTTGCTGTTTGTACCATGTTTGCAATGACAATTTTTTTGTCAATATATTGGTTGCTCAGCTTTTGGGCATCAATTTGTAAACTGATTTGTATCTCTCTGTAAAACAAAACAAATGAAAACATATTGAAAAGAAAAAATCTATGCCTCTCTTAACAGTAGGTCCTCCTCACCACCCCTGTCTTATGTCTCTCAATGGGAGCGAGATCTAGGTTTCTTGATTACAGCGGAGTATTGGCGCAAGGCCTGGGGGATGGTGGTGAAATGTTCCTTCAATACCGTCACTCTTGAGGCAGCCTACAAAGTTCTCCTGCGGTGGTACGGGGTCCCGGCTCAGACTGCTCACTTTAATCCGACTGGCAGAGATAGGTGTTTCTGGAACTGTGCTCTACGTGGGGACGTCTTGCACATCTGGTGGGCGTGCCCACGATTGATAGGCTTCTGGTCTAGGGTTTTTGGTTTGCTGCAAACGTTATTTCATATTGTGGTCCATAAGGATGCAAGGGTGGCCCTCCTGCATTGCCCAATTTTGGGTCTGTCTAGGTCTCAGCAGAAATTGGCATCCTACCTATTCATTTCGGCCAAACGTGCTATAGCTCAAGCTTGGAGAACCCCTTCGGTTGTCTTCCAGGGGGTGAAGACCTGGATGAATGCTATGCTGATCAATGAACAGATGTCTAGCATTCTTCATGATTCTCATCCGAGATTCCTTAAGGTTTGGGAACCTTGGATTCATTATTCCCTTCCATCCCTGCCTCCTACTAGCTATGGCCTCTTATAGTCGTTGCCTGTGCTAGCCCTGGATCCGTGCTCTTCTAGTCTTACTTTCTTCCATGTTTTCTCCCTGAATCTTTCTTCCTTACTTATTTCTTTCTGTGTTCTTATATTTTCTTTTTTTTATCAGTTTGTTTTTTTGTTCCCGTATGTTCTGAGCTGATACTTCTCGGTAGGGGTTTTTCCTCTTTGTTTTTTTTTCGGTAATATGATGGATTGCTGCTGCTACTGTTTGGTTTAGCTTTTTGCTGTCCCTCCTTGGTGTCATGGGCGTTCCGTTACTTGGCTAATACACCTTGCTTATTTGTATTCTGCTTATGTATGCTATTGTTCCCCTCTGCCCCTGCATGGGCAATTCATGAGCTTGTTGTATTATAAAAACAAAAACTTCTTTAATAAAAATATTGAAATAGAAAAGAAAAAAATCTTGAATTGGATATTATCTCCTTCCTCATTCTATCCCAGAATTAGAAAAGTCATATGGGCCTGAGTTTTACTTTAATGCAACATGTCCACTCAGAAGTCAGCTTTCACCAATCTGCCCAGAATAAGCTGGTGAAAGTCGAATTCTACATGGTCGTGTGAGTCTATCACATACCCCATGCTCTCTGCTTCTAAATTTAGTGTCACCTATGAGGTCCTTGTTGCCCTCATCCTATGCCTGATTCAGCAGAGACACATGTAGTGAGTCACATCCTTTAACATCTGCTGACTGCTTTTCTACAAGTCAACAAGACTCATCCCCTCCAACTGTCTGCAACTGTCTTTGAAGCTGAGCTGGCTGTTGAAAGACAAATGGGGTATTAAATGACTCCACTAACAGCTCAGCTCCCTGGTATTTTGTGTTGTTGTCCGAAACAAAATACCCCACATCAAAGTATTTTTATCAGCCTACCTCAAAAAAGACACCTTACTTTAAATAATAGTTCTTAATAGATTAAAAACAATATCAGTTCTTAATAGTAAAGTAATCAGTGTCATAAAGGAATAAGATGTCAAATGGAAAGGCTGTAATCCTTGACTACAGGTAACAGAATGCATCCTAATGACATGACATTTCAGATAATGTCATTAATCATGTCTATGCATCTTGTACATAATGTAGATCCACTGGTGTTTGTATATATATATATATATATATTTATTTATTTTTCAGCAAGAACATGGGGGAATGCAGTTCCAGCACCTCC
The DNA here is from genome assembly GCF_062004578.1 of Staurois parvus. NCBI lineage: Eukaryota > Metazoa > Chordata > Amphibia > Anura > Ranidae > Staurois > Staurois parvus. The sequence goes on from NW_028317821.1 coordinate 12,032,920, forward strand.
AGCACTGAATGTATGTAATGGCAAGGGGTGCTGATGTGTGTTGCAGGGCCTGTTGATGCTGGCTTCAGGGGGATCTATTGTTAGTGGAGGAGATACATTTTTGTGGGGGTGTCTATTGTTGTTGGGGAGGTCTAATGTTGCTGCTGGGAGAGCGGGTCTTATTTTTCCGGGGGGGGGGGGGGTCAATTGTTGCTGACAGGGATCTACTGCTGAAGGAGGGGGTCTATTGTTGCTGCAGGGGATCTATTTTTTATCATTAACAGATTCTATACAATTTACTTAGCACTAAAATAATACTTTGTTCTGTATTCTATAGGTAGAGATGTAGAAAAAGGGTGACTTGGAGAGAGTCTGCACCTATTCTCTGAGAAAAAACATATATATATATATATTTTTTTTTTTTTTTTTTTTTTTGAAGTGGCTTCTTTAACCACTTCCCGTCCGGCCCATGTACATAAACAGCTGGAGGGGAGCAGTGCAGGAGCGGGTGGCCATTTATAAATGTCCTCCCGCATTCCCTGCCTGTGAGCGTGTGGCACCACGATCCCGTGCTGATCCAGTACCGAAAACCGATCGCTGTACGGGACCTCTGTGTGAGGTCCTGATCATGTGATCACTGATTGGCCAATTAGTGATCACATGAATAGGTGTAAGCAAGATGTCACTTCCTGACATCATTGCTTACTACTAGTGAAATCTATAAATGATCACAGAGGCCACATGGTACAAGGCTATTCACAACAGCCTTGTACCATGTGACAAGCTGTGACCAATCACAGCTCTCACAGTATTTCTCAATGGCTGCAAGAATACAGCCAGAGAGAAGGAGAAATTATTGCTTTTACAGCCTTTATGGGTGTAAAAGTAATCAGTGTAAAGAAAAAAAAAATCTTCATCACCCCCCACAAGTAGTACAGTGTCACTATGGTGACACTGTAATGCTAGGGTTACAGTATGTTAAAAAAAAAAAAAAACAACTAAAAATATAAAAAAAAAATTCAAATGTAAAACAAAATTTTGGAAAATTATAATTTTTGGTTATAAACTAATTTAAGTTTTTTTTTACTAAAAAGATAGATGAATACATTTTGGCCAAGATTTATTAAGAAAGATTATTTATTTGCAAAATTTTATAAGAAAAACACTTTTTTTGCAAAATGTTTGGACCTTTTCATTTATATATATAAAAAAAAAATAAAAATCCCAGTGGTGAATAAATACCACCAAATTAAAGTTCTATCTGGGTACAGTGTTGCATGACCGCGCAATTGTCATTCAAAGTGTGATAGCACTGAAAGCTGAAAATTGGCCTGGACTGGACAGGGGTGAAAATGTTTGGATTTGAAGTGGTTAATACACCTGCCCTGCTTCTCCTTTATCTCTATCAGTACTACCACCATGTGCACTAAAAAATGCTACATAAAGTAGGTCAATAAACTGTGGTTAAAGTGACCCTTTAATTTTTTTTTAAACTGCAGCTACCTATAATGCTTTATTATAATTTAGTATATCACTTTTTTTACATATTTTTTTTACATCAACCATCTATTCTCTTGTTAGAATTCATCCTTTCACATTTTGTCAAATTACACAGACCTGTGCATCTCCCATTTCACATTTTCATTTTCTAATATTTTTTCCTCCCATTATAGCCCTATTCACTGTTTTGAGTTTAGTTTCTCTTACTTTTGTAATCCACACATACAGTATATCAATTTTTTTCCTGTTCCGATTATCACACACACATTCTTTTCCACTAGAGTATGCCACCCATCAGAAACATTTCATTAATTCCCTCTCATGTTCAAAGTCCCTACTCCTCTTCTTTATCAGCACTGATATACATCCATTCCCTCCCATCTGTCATTCAATGTGCCTCATTAACTTCAAACTCCTTCCTAGTTCCTAGGAACCCTATTGCCTCCCCTCCCTTCCCATTCCATTGCTCTTTTTTTCGCACCAGCACTCTTATGCTGCTGTTATTCATTTTGGATGATTGTTTTACATACATCCCATGAGCAAATAAGCTAGATTTAATACAGGCAAATTAATTTAATTTAGTCCCTTCATTGCTATTATATCCTCTCTAAGTTGTTCATTTTACTGTGTTTTGGCAAAACACTTTTCCTCATTGTTTAGCACAGATTTGTCTTGTAGTTCAATCAGCTCTGATAATGATTGCAAGGTATTCCTTTATCATCTGTTCCAATCCCATTTCTACACACAAAGATGCAATTAAATATGAAACAAATGTATCTGCTGGTGTAAGCAAGATTTGTTGAGCTATAACATTTGTAACTTAATTGTACAGTACAGGGCAGGCTGGATATTCATTGACTTTGTGTTATAGGTTGCTAGCTTTAGATGATTGGACACTGGCAAAGTGTCCTACCCCATTCCGTCAGACCTCTTCTCCCTGACAGAGACGTTTCTGTGCTTAACTAGGTATTTTTTACTTTTGAATTCTTCAAACAACTCTTCACTTGCCTTGTACTATTACAACATAAGCATAAGTTTGTACTGTTAATACCTTGGGAACCATACCCAGACTTCAAGCTGTGGGGATGGCCTGTAATGATGCTTTAGGACACTGAAGTCTGCTTGGACTCTCACTTTGGCGCACCTTACAACACGTGTAGTTAGTCGCAGGGTGCCATACAGATTCAGGGCTGTGGTCCATTTCTATCTTTCCCAGACCCTGAAGACCCCTTCAGAGGTATGCCCACCATGACCGGAGAAGTCTAGACCCACAAAAGGACCAAAGACATCAAAAGTAAGACAGGTTTGTTACGGACTGTTGCTGTAGCCTTATAGCAAATATGAGACCTTATATCTCCACTACTTGCAGCACACTTATTAATGTCCCCTGAATAGGTGTTACATCACTACAGGTTGCACTGTTACCACCACTTTCACCAAAAGCCCTTTTAAAGTACTTCTACACTAGAACTACCACAAGAACTTTAAGGCCGGATGCTCTACATCTGGTTTGCTGTGCACCTTTCTCTGGACATTCTTACCTCATTCCTGCACCCTACTCCATGGGCGAATACCCTCAATAATAGTAGCAGCAGAAAACAGATGCAAAGGAATCGTGGCAAAAACTCAGGCAAACATTTGCTCTGCCAATTGACTGCAAAGAACCCACACTGCTAATATGGTTGCCCTTGCATTGGAGCAAGACCCTAATTTAACACCAGTCTCTGCATCTGATTCTAGCTCTATCTCAGGCACAAAATTGACTTATCTGACGAAGGCAGATTCCCCTGAAACTATGTAAGAATTTTTTGGACAACTAACAACCTTAACTCAGTTGTCACTGTTCAGAGCAATGCTAGGCTGCTTCTCCACATCCACCTTCTCTATCGGAGTTAGAAGTGGAACTACCTCCCTTAAAAGAGTTAGGTATACAAAACTATGAAGAAAACCTGAAGTCGGTGTTAGAGGAGGACATGGATGATTTCTCACACCTAGCCTACCATACACCTGATCCAATGGCTTCACACAATATGCCTGCTTGACTATCTCAGTCTTGCCAGGCCCCTCTGAGTACTGACAGACCTGCAAAGTCTAAAAATGTGTTCATGAACAATAAAAACTGGGAAATTTATGATGACTGGGATTCTCCTGAAAAGATTTGCACCCCTTCTGAGAACCATTGTCAAGTTATATTATATCCAGTGGAAAAATAATCCACTAAAAAGTGGACTGTTCCAGGAGTAGAAGCTGCTATCTCAGGTCTTAAACATTGTAATGTGCCTATAGAAAATGTTCTTTGTGTAGGTTAGTTTCACATATTACGGGCGGTACAGCTGTGATTCCCGCACACACAGCCAAAACGCACTGTTCTTTAACCACTTGCCTCCTGGGCACTTCTACCTCCTTCCTGTCCAGGCCAATTTTCAGCTTTCAATGCTGTTGCACTTTAAATGACAATTGCGCAGTCATGCAACACTGTACCCATATGATATTTTCATCATTTTTTTCACACAAAATAGAGCTTTCTTTTGGTGGTATTTAATCACTGCTGGGTGTTTTATTTTTTATAAATAAAAAAAAGAGCAAAAAGCTAAAAAAAAAAGTTTTTCTTTGTTTCTATTATAAAATTTAGCAAACAGGTAATTTTTCTCCATAACTGATGTGCGTTGATGAGGCTGCACTAATAGGCAGCACTGATGGGCATTGATGAGGTGGCACGGATAGGCAACACTGATGGGCACTGATAGGCAGCATTGATGAGCAGGAACTGATAGGCAGCACTGATAGACAGCACTGCTGGGTGGCACTGCAGGGCACAGGTGGGCAGCACTGATGGGTACTGATCATCAGGGCACTGATGATCACTACCAATCTCTTTGCTGACAATTGCCGTGACAGCGTGAGGAAAGTGCAGCCGAGAATCGGCAACTGTATTTACGTGGTGATCTGCTGTGTCACTGGACACAGCTGATCATGTGGTAAAAGGCCGCTGTGATTGGCCATTTACCGTATCACGTGACCAACTGTGTCCGTAGGACACAGCGATCATCGGCGGTGCCAGGGGCATGCCACTGGGGGTGCGCAGGGAGGCGTGTTCTGGAATGACGTCCATGGATGTTGTCCCAGAACTAGACAACCGCGCTGTAGTCCTCCTTCAGCTATAGCGTGGTTGGGAACTGGTTAAAAATGTGTAGGGCTGTCTTTCATTCTTAATGGCACCCATACGCATCCATAAACGCAGAGCATTTGTGGGTGAGGGAATCGCAGGGTAATCACATGGTGCAAAAGTGTGGGAGTGGGAAGGGGGGACAAGTGGTCCCTGGCACGGTTCACTTAAAACAGCCCCAGTGTGAACCAGCATGTCCCTTAGAATCAGTGTTTTCTATATTCTACCTGTTAATTGCCTTTTTTCTGGTACAGTAGTATTTAATGCTGACTACAGTCCCCACCTTAGGTTTGACAAAGATGAGTGCCCTCAAACTGCATTGCCAAGGAGACTGGACTGGGATGTATGGAAGAATGCTTAGCTGTCAGAGGGAACCCTCTCATCAAGCAATAAGGATGTTGTCTGTCCCCATCTGTGAGTAGGTATCGTATTTTCCGGCGTATAAGACGACCCCCTACTTTTCCTGTTAAAATGTAGTGTTTGGGCTATACTCGCCGTATAAGACTACCCCTCTTCCAATGCACACCAATGGGAAGAATCGTGCCCCATCATTGGTGTCAGTGGGAAGAATAGTGCCCCATCATTGGTGTCAGTGGGAAGAATTGTGCCCCATCATTGGTGTCAGTGGGAGGAATAGTGTCCCATCATTGGTATTAGTGGGAGGAATAGTGTCCCATAATTGTTGTCAGTGGGAGGAATAGTACCCCATCATTGGTGTCAGTGGGAGGAATAGTGCCCCATCATTGGTATTAGTGGGAGGAATAGTGCCCCATCATTGGTATTAGTGGGAGGAATAGTGTCCCATAATTGTTGTCAGTGGGAGGAATAGTACCCCATCATTGGTGTCAGTGGGAGGAATAGTGCCCCATCATTGGTATTAGTGGGAGGAATAGTGCCCCATCATTGGTGTCAGAGCGACGAATCGTGCCCCATCATTGGTGTCAGTGGGAGGAATAGCGCCCCATCATTGGTGTCAGTGGGAGGAATAGCGCCCCATCATTGGTGTCAGTGGGAGGAATAGCGCCCCATCATTGGTGTCAGTGGGAGGAATCGTGCCCCATCATTGGTGTCAGTGGGAGGAATAGTTCCCCATCATTAGTATCAGTGGGGGAATAGTGCACCATCTTTGGTATCAGTGGGAGGAATCGTGCCCCATCATTGGTGTCAGTGGGAGGAATAGTGTCCCAACATTGGTGTCAGTGGGAGGAATAGTGTCCCAACATTGGTGTCAGTGGGGGGAATAGTGTTCCAACATTGGTATCAGTGGGAGGAATAGTGTTCCAACATTGGTGTCAGTGGGAGGAATAGCACCCCATCATTGGTGTCAGTGGGAGGAATAGTGCCCCATCATTGGTATCAGTGGGGGGAATAGTGCCCCATCATTGGTGTCAGTGGGAGGAATAGTGCCCCATCATTGGTATCAGTGGGGGGAATAGTGCCCCATCTTTGGTGTCAGTGGGAGGAATCGTGCCCCATCATTGGTGTCAGTGGGAGGAATAGTGCCCCAACATTGGTATCAGTGGGAGGAATCGTGCCCCATCATTGGTGTCAGTGGGAGGAATAGTGCCCCAACATTGGTATCAGTGGGAGGAATCGTGACCCATCATTGGTGTCAGTGGGAGGAATAGCACCCCATCATTGGTGTCAGTGGGAGGAATAGTGCCCCATCATTGGCATCAGTGGGGGGAATAGTGCCCCATCTTTGGTGTCAGTGGGAGGAATAGTGTCCCAACATTGGTGTCAGTGGGAGGAATAGTGTCCCAACATTGATGTCAGTGGGAGGAATAGTATCCCATCATTGGTGTCAGTGGGGGGTGGAATAGTGCCCCATCATTGGTGTCAGTGGGGGGGGAATAGTGCCCCATCGTTGGTGTCAGTGGGAGGAATAATGCCCCATCATTGGAATCAGTGACACCAATGATGGGGCACTATTCCTCCCACTGACACCAATTACAACTGTTCTAGTATGGTGCTGCTGCAGCCAGCATATGTGGTTGCAGCAGCACCTCTGCACGGCACACTTACCGGCCGCTCCTTCACTCGATTTTCGCAAGGCCGCTCGGCTCCGCCTCCTCGTCGGTGATTGGCCGCCTGTGTGCCTTTCCTGAGCTACAGTTCTGGCGGCCAATCACCGGTGAGGAGGCAGAGCCGAGAAGCCGCGCGAACATCCAGTGGCCGAACCGAATGAAGGAGCAGCCGCGCTTCCTGGACTGGATCATCGCGGGACCGGAGCCAGGTAAGAGACAGCAGCCCCTGCCCACCCCTGTACTTAGTGTCCCTTCCGTTGGAAGGGGGGAGCAGCGGCGGCACCGTGCTGCCCCCCTAAAAAGTGTCAGTATGCCGTATAAGACAACCCCCGACTTTTGAGAAGATTTTCAAGGGGTAAAAAGTCGTCTTATACGCCGGAAAATACGGTATTTGCATGATCCATCTCCCTCACCACTGCCCATGGAATTAATGGATACTGGTTTTGTACCATCTGCTGAGTTGGCCTTGTCTATCTTTATTACTTTATTGTGCGTGGATATTACTTTCTAGATAACGTTTTATGATTCTTTATCACATTGCTGCAGTGCTCTTATCAACTTTGCTTCAGAATCCATTATAGCATGAAGGATCTGTCCTCTGCGCCTTTGCACCGGTCATCTCTTGAGCCCAGTTTTTCATCAGCCCTAATTTGTGCACTGATTTATATTGGACCGTATGAAGCTGTTATCTGTTTAGCTCCATCTCAGTTTGTTACACGGGACAGATTTACACTCCTTGATATTATTTGTATTCTGCTTTGACTTACTGTATTTTTCGCCGTATAAGACGCACTTTTTCTTCCCCAAAACTGGGGGGGAAATGTCAGTGCGTCTTATGGAGCGAATATGGAGCGGCCGTGTCAGAATAATGGGCCGGCCGCTCAGCTCTGCAGCGGCACCTTACCTGTTCCTCTATCCAGCAGCGTGCTGTCTTCCCGGCTTCTGTAATGTGGGCACTGGGCATGATAGCCGGGTGCCAAGTGCGCATGCGCAAGAAGCGGTGCTTTTTGTGAATGGTAAGGTGGTACCTGGGACACATGACAGATCCCAGAAGCCGCCGGACCAATCACAAAGCGCAAGTGCTTCTCACTCATGCGCACTGGGCACCCGGCTGTCATGCCGAGCGCCATTACAGAAGCCGGGAAGACAGCGCGCGGCTGGATCGAGGAACAGGTAAGATCAAACAAAAACTCTGCGGAAGTAAGAGCGGGTACCTGTCAAATTCAGGTACCCGCTCCCCACCTCCCCAAAGGTCAGCAGTCATCTGTACTGTCCGCAGTCTCTGGTCATCCCTGTGCTGTCCGCAGTCTCTGGTCATCCCTGTGCTGTCCGCAGTCTCTGGTCATCTCCTGTACTGTGTCTACAGTCCATTAGTTCAGAATTTTTTTTTTCCTGTTTTCTGCCTCGAAAACCTAGGTGCGTCTTATGGTCAGGTGCATCTTATACGGCGAAAAATATGGTACTTATGACATTTTTTAACGCCGTACTTACCCTTCTTTTCCCATACATTCTCACTACACTGTTGCGTCAAGAATTGCGATAATGGGTAGTTTGTTGGCAAATATTAGGGAGTGTACCAACAATTTGTATTGTTTTCCCATATTTAAAAATAAACAAAAAAAAACATACAATTGCACTAGTGAAATACAGTTGTGTTCAAAATAATAGTGTGTTGAAAAAAGTGAAAAAAGCTGAAAATCCTTCTAATAGTTTTTATTTCCATACACACAAATGCATTGGGAACACTACACATTCTATTCCAAATCAAAACACGAGGAAAAATATATCATATTTGTGTTGTTCCTCTAAAAAAATTGAAGAAAAGTGAATATTAGACTGTTCAAAAAAATAGCAGCGTTTGTATTCTTCTTTACAAACTCAAACATTCACTATATAAACTGAAAAATGTTTGAAGATTTTGCTTTCCTTTGAATCACTTAATTAATATTTAGTTGTATAAGCACTGTTTCTGAGAACTGCTGTACATCTGTGTTGCATGGAGTCAACCAACTTCTGGCACCTCTGAACAGGTATTCCAGCCCAGGATGATTGGACTACATTCCACAGTTCTTCTCTATTTCTTGGTTTTGCCTCAGAAACTGCATTTTTGATGTCACCCCACAAGTTTTCTATTGGATTAAGATCCAGGGATTGGGTTGGCCACTCCATAACATCAATCTTGTTGGTCTGGAACCAAGATGTTGCACATTTACTGGTGTGTTTTGGGTCGTTGTCTTGTTGGAACACCCATTTCAAGGGCATTTCCTCTTCAGCATAAGGCAGCATGACCTCTTCAAGTATTCTGATGTATTCAAACTGATCCATGATCCCTGGTATGCGATAAATAGGCCCAACACTGTAGTATGAGAAACATCCCCATATCATGATGCTTGCGCAACCATGCTTCACTGTCTTCACAGTGTACTGTGGCTTGAATTCAGTGTTTGGGCGTCGTCTGACAAACTGTCTCCGGCCACTAGACCCAAAAAAGAACAATCTTACTTTCATCAGTCCACAAAATGTTGCGCCATTTCTCTTTAGGCCAGTCAATGTGCTCTTTGGCAAATTGTAACCTCTTCAGCACGTCTTTTTTTTCAACAGTGGGACTTTGCGGGGGCTTCTTGCAGAGAGCTTGGCTTCACATAGGCGTCTTCTAATTGTAACAGTACTCACAGGTAACTTTAGACCTTCTTTGATCTTCCTGGAGCTGATTGTTGGCTGAGTTCTTGCCATTTTGGCTATTCTTCTATCCATTCAAATGATAGTTTTTCGCTTTCTTCCACGTCTTTCAGGTTTTGGTTGCCATTTTAAAGCATTTGCGATCATTTTAGCTGAGCAGCCTATCATTTTCTGCACTTCTTTATATGTTTTCCCCTCTCCAATCAATGTTTTAATCAAGGTACGCTGTTCTTCTGAACAATGTCTGGAACGACCCATTTTCCTCAGAATTTCAGAGAAATGCACTGTAACCAGCATGTACAACATTTGCTGCCTTCCTTCCTTAAATAAGGGCAATAATTGCCACCTGTTTTTCAAAGAATGAATGACCTCACTAATAGAACTCCACACTGCTATTATTTTGAACATGCCCCTTTCAATTAGTGATTCAATTACACAGAATCAGCAGCATGCATGTCATGACTGTTGGGTCTGTTGGATTTCTATTAATCTACTACACCTGCTAGTAAATTATTTGCCATGTAGAAATATCATTTCTACCAAAAACAGTGATTGATCAGGTTAGTGATGTCTGACTGCTATTATTTTAAACACAACTGTATATACATTTTTTTTTTATCCCATTTCCACTTTTGTTGGTGTACATTAGTGCTGGAATACAGGGGAGGCTATTGTGGAGTTACGCTCCATGCATACAGCGCAATCAAACGTAGATCCACTTTGAATACAAAGCTACATAACTAGCACCTGATGTTTAACTGGCTGAAAGGATGACATTCTCTGTGTAGTATGGTCTACAAATAAAGGTGGTGCTACAAAGGAGCCTTGTGGAAGCATAAGGAGCGGAACTAGTCCTGAAGAACTTTTGCAACACCACTCTCTTAATCAACATTGACTATTTTGAATCCTTATGCTGCTAGTATTAGTAAATAGATGGGAAAGTAGATCATATTTACTTGTTTTAAACTGTTTTTTACATTTTAGTTATTTCCTGATTTCCATGCCTAGGGAAATTATGTCATACATCCCAGCAGTCTTCAGGAGGGAGGAGCGGTTTCTTAGCTAAGCACATCCTCCTGTCCACATGTCTGAGCTAAGGGCAGATGGATACCTGGAAGTAAATGCTACATGAATCATCTGTCCTTACTCAAGAGGGGTTTCTTAGCTAAGCACATCCTCCTGTCCACAAGCCTGAGCTAAGGGCAGATGGATACCTGGAAATAAATGCTACATGAATCATCTGCCCTTACTCAAGATGGCCACATCCAGAAATGCTAGGGGGTGTTTTTCTAAGTGATTTGATGAAAATAAAGTATGGAGACATGGATGGAAGGATGGGTGTGTTTGCTTTGAATATTAAAAATAAATTAAATAGTGTTTTTGGTTTGTAATGCTCAGATACAGTGTAGTCCCACTTCAAAACATGATTTTCTTAAATTGAACATTCTGATGACATGATATACCAAATTGTTACTGCACGCAACGGAGATGAGTTTTTAAAGTGATTTTTAAAACAAAGGTTTACAAACGTGTCATGCTTACCTGCTCTGTACAATGGTTTTGCACAGAGCAGCTTTGATCCTCCTCTTCTGGGGTCCTCCTGGCTCCAACTCTTTAACAAGTGCCGCTTCCTTTAACAAGCAGCTTCCTATGGGGGCACTCTTGCAGGCTCAATCCCGAGCTGCACTGCCTTCAACTGTAGACACAGCCAGTGTGGCTTGGCCCTGCCTCACAGGATTTGATTGACAGCAGCAGAAGTCAATGTCTCCCACTGCTATTATTCTGCCCTGTGAGGTGGGAGAGCTTTTGGGCACAGCGCTGGATCGTGATCAGGTAAATATAAGGAGTGGCTGAGGGGGATTCCTGTGCACAGAAGGTTTTTACCTTAATGCACATGCATTAAAGGTAAAAAAACAAAACCAAAACCTTAAGCCTTTAGAACCACTTTAATGTTTTACATTGTGAGCTTTTTGGCATTGGAGCATGTGAAAAACACACCTCAGTCTGCATGGAAAATTGCCCCTATAGAAAAATGTGAGCAATATCCAATCATATTGGTGCATGCGGAAATTTTAACAAATTAGATTTTATTTATTTATTTTAGGTACTTATATAGCACTGTCAATTTACGCAGCGCTTTACATATATACTGTATTGTACATTCACATCAGTCCCTAATCCTCAAGGGGCGTATAATCTAAGGTCCCCAACTTACATTCATACATACACATACTAGGGCCAATTTAGACAGGAGCCAATTAAAGTACCAGCATGTCTTTGGAGTGTGGGAGTAAACTGGATTACCCGTAGGAAACCCACGCAGGAACAGGGAGAACATGTAAACTCCAGGCAGGTGGTGCCGTGGTTGACATTTGAACCAACGACCCTAATACTGCCAGACAGAAGTGGTAACCATTTATCCAGTGATTCAAATGAGGAAGTCACGTGACCCGTGATGTAACACGTAGGACGGAAACGTTATGTCAGTTCCAGCGTGAACGACAGCCGCCATCTTGCAACACCCATGCAAGTACACCCAGACTGTTACATGCTGTTCTGAGATTATTACTGTGTATTTGATGTAAATGGGTATTTGTCGTTATGTTGCCTAATATATTACATTAATTACTACACTATGGAAGTGTTCCTTTTCTCCTCTTGATCATTTGAGAGCCTGTCAGGTGCATTTTCACCTTGAGGGGGATACCACTATTGTTGTTGACAGTTCCTGGATAATACGTAAGGCCCCCATGGGATTCTGATCTTTTGGTGTAGAGCGCCTTTGAAGTGTGTTGGCCCTTAGGGGTCGCAGCGTGGAGGGGAGGAGGCATTTTAGCCGATGGTGGATTTTTTTGTCAAGTTGATCACTTTCACTATCACCTATCAAATTTACATGGGAATTTCATATTGGACTTTACACACAGCTGTTTTATCATGGACTTTACATCATTCTTTGTGTTTATTCACAATTTTTGTGGCATTAATAGTGACATGTCCATTATTGTGCTTGCATTTACCTTTTTCACATTATTAATTTTTGGCATTTATATCACCAATGCTCATGTGTTTATATGTTTTTGGTCCTTATTTATGATATATTCACTTTTATACATCACCTTTGGGTTTTATGTGAACTCATGTGCTGATAAGATGGTTTTACGGGTTTATCACTATATATTGTTTTGTATTACGTTCACTTATACCTTTATGATTTTCACTTTTTGCAATTTTTTATATGTCCAGTTCATTTTCAGCATAAATATAGCACATTTTTAGGTTCATCATGTTTAGTTGAGGACGTGTTTGTTTGTGCTGTTTTTTCCCATATGATAGTGTACTTCTGTTGTTTGTGCTGTTTTTCCACATTTGTTACTTTATTTGTGGATATTACATTTCTCCCACCTTTCTTTGCCGATTTAGATTTTTGATTAGCGCGGCACCATCTTCCTCTTTGTTACCTTACTTCCTGCCCTTGTGATCCACAAACATGAAAACGGGGTTGTAGTAGGCATTGGTCATATGCCCTGACACCGTCTCTTTTTAGAGAGCTAGTACTTTAGACTATTTGAAATGTAAAGTCTGGAGAGACCTATTATTGCAAGCCTCTAAATAACACAGTGTAAAATAAATGTAATTTTATACATAGAGTAAAAAACAAAAAACGACACCATAAAATCAAAGCATCTCTGGCAAAATTTTATTGGCAGAAATAGGCATTGCTGTCTTTAATGCCATGTCTAGTATTTAATATTCACAGGTGTTTGTTCCACCTTATTAGCAACAGTATCACCCATTTGATAAAATATAAATAAAATTATTTGCAAATGACAGACACTGAAAGTTGGCATGTAAATAATATTTTCACAAAACACAAACTCTTCACGTATCCTTTTCTTGAACAGTCCCAGTAATGTGTGTTGTGACAGTGAACATATACCATATTCTCATTGGCGATAAGGAATGGAAAAGAACATAAAGCTCATACCATTTACCCACTACGAGAGAAATAGCATCACTTGGTCTATCTACAAGAACATTCTCAGCACAGTATAAATACCATTTTCTTAACAATGACAATTTATACCATAGTAAGCATATTACAGCTGCATGTAAGCTTGGTATACATTGATCTGTGTCATCTGTTGAATTAATAACATCCAAAATGGCACCTGCATTTTTATAAAGAACACATGGCACAGTTGCTAAATAGTCACATTTGGCCTTTGAGGCACTTTTGTAGGAAATATACATCAGAACATTGGATCAGTTGCATAAGCACCAAGTACAATAAAGTTGCATTTTCCCAGTATATATTTTTCACACATATGTATTTTGTTGGCTAACTAAATATTGTCTAGGTTTCAGAAAATGTCCCTCTAGCATTAAAAAACTAAGTGATAGTAAGCAGGATTTTTTTTTTTGTACAGCATCCAATCTTTGCTCCTCTTCCAACGTTATGTTCCTACCCAAAAAGAAGAATGGTCTACTAAAGGCAGTGTACAGTAAAATGGTACTTCTGCATCTAAAGTACAGCCTGCAGAAGGAGTTGATTTGGCTGCATTTTACCTGAAGTTTGTACAGAGTCCTGAGACTTAAAGAAGTGGTCGTAAACCTCAGACATGAACTATGAACACAGCATATCCCTCTATAGCGTGTGCTTGTCTCAATCCAGAGCACTAAGTGTCATTTCTGTCTGCTGCCTCATTCCTCTGCTATCTGCATGAGTCACTTGTGACAAGTATTCCTGACAAAAAGGAGGAAAAAAAAAGGTGAAAGGGGAGGGACCTCCAGCAGATTCACAGCCTCAGCTCTGTTCTTGTTTGCTATGTGATTGGGGGGGGGCTTCCCTCCAATCAGCTCCCAGACCTCTCCTCACTGTGTTGTGCAGTGTATAGTTTCAGCTCTATGCCCCCTGTTTTCTCACACCTCAGATGAGCTTTATAAATTCTGGACTTTGAACAGATGTAGAGAGGAGAACACTGCAGATAAATAGGTACAACTTATGTAGGAGGATTTGTTTCCTCCCTGTGTATCACCTGAGGCCAGTCACTCCACTGGGTGGATGTGAGGGTTTACAACCACTATAATGTACTTCTACTTTTGCAGTCAAATTCAAGAAAACCCCACTATATATTTGTTGTGTATCCCCACATACACAGCTAACCTAAAACATTTTTCAAAAAATATTTCTCATCTTCTAGATGTTTCTTAGAAGCTGATGTCATGGCAGACTGCAAGCATCTCTGCACAAGTCCAGAATGAGTCTGACCCACCCAATATAAGGGCTCAGGACAGGACAAACAGCTGCTAAATCTTTAACCCTTTGTTTAGGACAAACAGGTCTCAAACTGAGAATGAGATCTGCCAGCACAGTACAGACAGGTTCAACTATGGTAAAGACAGCCCCAGCCCCCTCATAAACAAAGAGAACCAAGTGGGATTTTTCAGTTTTGGAGCTGTCAGAAAAGTAAAATGTATGTGGCATGTTTGTTTTTATGTTCTGCAGTGTGAATGGGAACATGCAACAAATATAAAGGAGGTGTTATACCAATTTAGCTGCAAAAGTAGAAAACGCACTTAAAGTCCAGTCAGCACTCAAAATGAGAGAGATTCAGGTGTGACCTAAAAATAAAAAGGTGAACACAGCATAGTAAAGTACATGTGGAGTACCCACCAGTACTGCCTCCCTGGCAGCCAATCTTCACTCTTGCAGAGCTGGACTCTTCTGGCCTGTGTCTATCCCCACTGCACGCTGAGGTTCCGACCAGTGCAAGCTGTATCATTGATGTGTCTTCTCAGAGCTGCAGGGACACAGTAGTAACCTAGCAGGATGGGGAACCACAGTACACAGCACGGAGATGCTGCTGTCAGATACTAAAGATTTCACTGGCGGAAGAGTAAAGACCAGCAGCAAAGTGAGAAGTATAACTGTACTTTACTATGCTGTCTATTTATTTATTTATACAATGTAAAATCAAGGTATTTTATTAGAGGTTTATTCCATATATACAAAAAATATAAGAGCAGTAAGGAGGCAACACTTAAACGTTAGGTGACTGTATTTGGATTTCCTTCTACTGTAATGGTTGTATCTTTGTCTATAACCCGGTGATCAAACACCCCCAATGATGGTAGGTCCTTGCAGTGTTACATTCAGAAAGCCTACTGTAATACCTTTTTTTTTTTTGATAGTTTCAAACTGATCAGAGCAGCTACCATAGTTAAAGGAGGCAAAACATTTTTTTTTTTCATTTTGGATAGAGCAAGGGAGAGTTATAACCCATGCCAGTTTATTTTTTTGCCATTGGGGAGATTTCCCTTCACTTCCTGCCCCATAACCAAAACAGAAAGTAAGCGGAATTCCTGCAAATGACGGGAATCCATTGGGGGCTCCCAGGCCACCAGAACTAGTGTCTCCATTTGCCCTTTATTTCCCCTCTATTACTTTTCTGTGGACAACCCAAAATCTGGGGTTTTCTGTACTTTCACTTTTGATGATGACAGTAAACAGGACAAACAGAGAGGCTAATGCAGGCTATAGACGGGGAGAAAACCAGCCGTTTTTTTAGAAAAACGAAAAATCGGTCGTTCAATCAGCCGACGTTACCACCATTGGTAAAAAAAAGTCGGCTGTTTTTCGTCCCGTCTACGGCCGGCAATTATATAGAATATGCAGAAGAAGAAGAAATTGAATATGAATAAAAAGAAGAAATAGAATATGCAGAAGGAGAAGAAATAGAGTATGCAGAAGAAGAAATAGAATATGAATAAGAAGTAGAAATAGAATATGCAGAAGAAATAGAATATGAATAAAAAGAAGAAATAGAATATGAATAAGAAGAAGAAATAGAATATGAATAAGAAGAAGAAATAGAATATGAATAAGAAGAAGAAATAGAATATGAATAAGAAGAAGAAATAGAATATGAATAAGAAGAAGAAATAGAATATGAATAAGAAGAAGAAATAGAATATGCAGAAGGAGAAGAAATAGAATATGAATAATAAGAAGAAATAGAGTATGCAGAAGAAGAAATAGAATATGAATAAGAAGAAGAAATAGAATATGCAGAAGAAATAGAATATGAATAAAAAGAAGAAATAGAATATGAATAAGAAGAAGAAATAGAATATGAATAAGAAGAAGAAATAGAATATGAATAAGAAGAAGAAATAGAATATGAATAAGAAGAAGAAATAGAATATGAATAAGAAGAAGAAATAGAATATGCAGAAGGAGAAGAAATAGAATATGAATAATAAGAAGAAATAGAGTATGCAGAAGAAGAAATAGAATATGAATAAGAAGAAGAAATAGAATATGCAGAAGAAATAGAATATGAATAAAAAGAAGAAATAGAATATGCAGAAGGAGAAGAAATAGAATATGCAGAAGGAGAAGAAATAGAATATGAATAAGAAGAAGAAATAGAGTATGCAGAAGAAATAGAATATGAATAAAAAGAAGAAATAGAATATGAATATGCAGAAGAAGAAATAGAATATGAATAAGAAGAAGAAATAGAATATGAATAAGAAGAAGAAATAGAATATGAATAAGAAGAAATAGAATATGCAGAAGAAATAGAATATGAATAAAAAGAAGAAATAGAATATGAAGAAGAAATAGAATATGAAGAAGAAGAAGAAAAAGTTGAAACATTGTATCTGTATCCATTTCAGATACAGATGTTTATATTCGGATACAAATAGATACAATGTTGCTATACTTTTAAATGTCAAATATAATATCGGACTGAAATTCTTTTTTTTTTTCTTATTCTTCTTTTTCATATTCTATTTCTTCTTTTTCTTCTACTTCTTCATATTCTTTTTCTTCTGCTTCTTTATATTCGATTTCTTCTTTTTATTCATATTCTATTTCTTCTTCTCATTCATATTCTATGTTTTTCCTTTTCTTCATTTCCTTCTTCTTTCATGTCACTGCTCATGCGCATTTTTTAAAATCGGAAAAAGATCAGCAGATTTGTCCATCATTGCTGTGAAAAATCGGCAGAATGACAAATTTGCCCGATTTTTTTCCAGCAGGACCGATAATTGAAAATGGCAAAAATCACTAAAAACGGCCGACCAATTACCGCACTAATGATCCAAAAATCGGCCGTTTTTTTTTTTCCGGCCGATTTTCATCCCATCTATGGACCGCATCAATCTCCCTAATAGGGGCACAGACAGCTGGCAGGGGTTCTAATCCTTCTCCACTCTATCCAAAAGTAAAAAAAAAAACGTTTTGCCTTTAGTTATACTTTAAAATGTTAAAGCCTGCCTTGGAAGTCCGAATGTGACTGGTCATGGACAGCAGATAGAAAGGAAGTTACCCAGCACAGGCTTTAGAAGTACACTCCCAATGGTCCAGTGAGCAGTGGAGTAGCGGAGGTGAACATCCTGATTTGAATTATTTGCTGTAAGAAATTACGATTTCCTAATGCTTTGCCTTGGTGCTTACCCCTCATGCCTTGCTGCCTTAAGCTGGCCATACACGTGTAGATTTTCAGAAGGGAATACTCAAAAAAAAAGGCGTACAAAAATTCTCTGAACATTCGATGAACGAATGTCGTTGGAAAATTGCCTTTTGCTTTTAACATTTGATTTTAAAATAAATGTAATTTCTGAACGATAACCACATACACTGGCCAAAAATTTGTTTGATCGAGAAAAGTTTTCCTTCCTGCCCGATTTGACCCCACTAATGGTTAGAAAACTAAACAAATATTCTTGACACGAAAATTCTTGAACAAAAATCTATACGTGTATGGCCAGCTTTACACGGAGGTCCACTCGCACCTTCTAACGAATACAGTTCTGATCTTCCTAAACCGTCTAATCAACTTTTGTGGCACAGCTATTTCCGTGGCTTACAAATGGTATTCCTTTGAGGTGTGCTTGAATTGATTCAGTGGCAACCTATTGCACTTCAAGCCTCTCACAAGTTCTGATAATAACAGGACGTACAGAGCTTCTACTAAATGCCCAACTGTCAGGATAGGAAATCTCTCCAAGCTGAAGCACAGACAAAACACATTTGAAGAGTGGAGAAAGATTACAACTCCTGACAGTGTTTTATTGCGGTCTGTGCTGTCCCGTCTTGGTGTCACAGGAAAAGTAAGTAAGTGAAAAGCTGCCTAATGGTGTCACAGATGCATACAAATCACCTGTTAATTTCAGCTTTTCCCCACTTCAGCCATATTTTTTTAAGTTTTGGATGGCGTTCAGTTTTAAAATAACCAACCACGGTTTCTTTTAAAGAGAGCTAGTTGTCTGAATGTCTCCAGCTTCAATACTTACTGAGCCACAGACCTGGAATTAGACAGCAAGTAAAGCATACTGGACATACATATTCATTACAGGTCAGTGACTCTGAATACAAAAAAAGCCATTGCAGCAATAAGACAGCCAGGCAGCTAGCATTTTCTGAAGAGCTCAGCGATAGCAGCCTACCTATTTATTCTACAAAATGTGTGTTTTATATAAACAATTCATTACAATTAACAAAGCAGTGAAAACCTAGAAAACCCCTTAAAAAGTGTAATTTCACACAAATCATAATAATACACTTTCTTGTCAGTTAAAGTTGAACTCCAGAAAGAAAAGACTGCCATTTAGACCAAGTCTGTTAAAAAAAAAAAAAAATTCATAAAATATATTTTAACATGGCTAATATAAATACAAGAATGTGTTTTGGTATTCATTGCCTCTAAGCACCTGCACAACAGTACACTGGAAAGGGAGGGGGTCCTACAGGCACTACTACAATAAACAGTGCTGTCTGTCTAAAACTGGCAGCTTTCTGACAGGAGGAGAGCAAAGTGACCACCTTGGTCAGTATGATGATGTGGTACAGTGAACAAACTGTATTGCTTAACTGCAGTGGAGACAACTAGGTCACTAACAGCTATTCAGCCTGGTATAAGAAATGGAGTGATCAGAAAACTAGTCCATCAGAATTACAGATGCTTTGGCAGGTATGACGGACCACATCTTTGTATTGTTACTATGCATTTTGCTGGAGTTCAGCTTTAACTTCTCATACTTAATGCTAAACATTACAATACATTGTTAAATTAGTATGAACTTTAGCAATTCATTTTATGTTAAAATAGCTAGAAATTGTATCATTTGCCCTCCATCAGAACAAACAAGTAATAAATTACAGAACGAAAAGTTCAAAACATAGAAGTACTGTCATAATGAAGTTTATGTTAAAATAAATGTAAGTACCTTATCATGAATACTAACAATTTTGCTAGCACATCAACAGGATGTCCACCTGGACCCAGAGAATAGACAACACCTAGGAATACTCTGTAGGTGAAATAAAATGAAAAACAAAGCCACAGAACATGCATACATAAAATGTAAAGTGCTTGTAGCAAAGTGAATAAGTCATCCACGCACCTACTGATAAGGGAATTTGCAAATTATTGATCATTTGAAACTTGTAGAAAATCGAAAGTGTTCACAGCTCTAAAACCCAGAACAAAATACGATTGTCCACTCTTGTTTAATTGGAGTCTGTGGAAACTATTTTAGCCGAACGTCACGTAGAGGTGGCTGGATTTCCACACTGGCTAGTCTCCAACATCTCCATCTCTATCCCCGATAAGCCACAAAATATGGAAGCCAACAGCAAGCAAAGCAGTTCCTAAAAGGTCTCCCAAAGCAGTGAGGTATGGTATAGAAAAACTG
Organism: Staurois parvus; assembly: GCF_062004578.1. Taxonomy (NCBI): domain Eukaryota; kingdom Metazoa; phylum Chordata; class Amphibia; order Anura; family Ranidae; genus Staurois; species Staurois parvus. The sequence goes on from NW_028317821.1 coordinate 12,052,978, forward strand.
TCTGGGTCATTCCCCTTCCTCCAAATGTGATGCACCATCCAGTCTGCAATCCAGAGCAGAGAAAATACCTGAAAGAAAAAAGTCGATAAATAAATAGCAATCCCATGACTTTGTGTAGCAGTCCAGAGGCTTAGAATGGAAAGATTCTGGATTATAGCAAACCAACTGTGCTTTATTTGTGCTAGATCACAATGTACATTATTGCAGGGCACTGCTGCTTCACTTTCTGTTAGAAGGTATCTGTCCATAAAGATTTTTCCAAGAAATCATAAAATACATCAATGGTTATCATAAATCACTGAAGTAGGGGGTTTTACTAAATATTCTCCTCACACAGGGCACGACAAAAAAAAGAAAAATTCAGTAAAGTTATATACACATTAATGAGGTACAATCTGGCTTTCACGTGCAAAAATCCCTAACAGCTTACTTATTTCTAAAGCCAATGACCACTATTCATTACTCTTACTGTTAGACCTTTCTGCTGCCTTTGACACAGCTGACCACCTGCCCATCTTCATAAAACTCCACTCTCTTGGCCTCCAAGACTCTGCACGTTTCCTGGTTCTCCACCTACCTAAGTGCTCTTTCAGGGTCACCTACAACTCTACCTTCTCCTTTCTTGTTACCATATGGGTCCCCCAGCACTCTTTCCTGGGACCTTCTATTCATTATCCTTTTGTCAGTTGATAACCTTGCATGGCTACCAATACCATCTTTATGCTGATGACACACAAATCTCTCTCTCTACTCCTCAGCTCACCTCTTGAGTCTCTTTGCGCATCACTAATATACAAACTGTTATATACTGTAAGTATGAATGTAACACCACTTTCTAAAACTAAATCTTTCCAAAATTTAGCTCATAATATTCCTTACCCTCCCAATGTTTACTCCCCAGAATACCACCACAACTATCCTTTCCTCTCTTTGTGCTCGTTATCTCCCTCCTCCTTGGCCTACCTCTACATAGGCTATCTCCCCTTCAGTCTATCGTGAATGCTTAAATTCATCCACCTTATCAATCACTCAGTGTTTGATCTGCTCTCTGCCAACCTTTCCAATGGCTTCTGTTTACCCAACAAGTTAAAATTAAAAATACTAACATGCACCCAAGCACTAAAATCTCATATGCACTTTACCATGGAAAAAACAACAAAAACCCTTCCTCACTGTGTCCCACTAAAGAAACCTCACCACTTCCTGCCTTGGTGACCATACTCCCATGGGGGAATGGAACTCTCCCCAATGGGGAAATTTAAACCTGACAGAGGTTCTAACTCTTCCCACCCAAACCACAACAAGCTGGCTGGAATGAGGTTCTACAGTAGAACACCTTTCCAGAGGCCCCCAACACAGTGATGAAAAGAAAAAGAATGGCAGCAGCCTTCTAGTCAGTCTGTAGCATCACAGGTTCTTCCTCTTGTCTGGTGCCAAGTGATCCTTACTTTTGCACTATACAGCAAAGACCTAATGACACATGAATGCGGTTTCATGCATTAGTATGGTGAGCCCAGACTGCCGTAATGATGTCTGGGCTCAGAAGAAGTGGTTTAAATAACCATGAAATCAACCCAAAAGACTAATGACATCTCATGGTGGAAAGGAATTACTGTGGGCAGCAGCTATAGATTAAAGTTGAGCACTTTTTCTTTCTTTTCTTTGTGTCACTTTAAAGTTGTAAAACTAGCAGGCATAATCCGACTTTGATCCACTCCACACAAACTGGAAATGTTTTTCAGATGAATTCTGTTTGAAGGGTATGTGCACTTACCTTAGGTTTCTGCATGCAGTTTTTGCCTACCTCCCTAAAGTCAAGATTTAAATAAAAGAAAACCCACACTGCGTGCACACATTTAGAGGTGCCTACTATTCACTGCCAGGTAGAGTAGAAGAGTTGAGATATAGGTTTACCCTAAGCAAAGACCTCAAGCTGAAAACTTGGAAGGAAAACCGTAATTAAATACACTGGTTTTATTTACATATTTTTAATGCATAGCATCGACACCATAAACGTTGTAATATTTCTGTTTCCTTATAGCTACAGTATACAAGTGCATTTACCTGCGTTTCTCCTCATTAAATCTTTCCACTAAGCTGACAATGTAACTATACATAAAAATATGCACTGGCTGTAGAGACTAACAGGCCTCTCTTCATCGCAGTAACCTAACTCATTATGCATCCACTAGGTGTGCTGACTTCAGTCCAGAGACTTTTTTAAGTGCGTGTTTTGCTTGGAGAACGCTCTCTACAGCACTGACTCCAGTTTTTTCTCCAACTGACAAATCCACTTTTGTACTTCAAATGTATACCGTGTGTACTCAAATGTACTTCTGATCTTACACTAACGCTATGTGCAGTGTGGAGCTGAAGAAGGTACAGGTAAAGACCATTGTGCTGATGTGCCTTATTACTCAAACATACATTAACCACTTGCCCGCCAGAGGATTTACCCCCCTTCCTGACCAGGACAATTGCGCGGTCATGCAACACTATACCCAAATGAAATTTACTTTCTTTTTTCCCCACAAATAGAGATTTCTTTTGGTGGTATTGGATTACCTGTGCGTTTTTTATTTTTTGCGCCATAGAGAAACAAAAAAAACAGACCGACAATTTGGAGGAAAAAAACAATATTTTTGACTTTTTGCTATTAGTCCTCATGCACACTGGACGTTTTTACAGTGGCTGTTTTTGGTTTTGGAGTTTTTTCTTCTACAGCCAGTAAACTCCCCAGCATGTTATCCTTTGTGTCCATGCACACATAGACTGTAATCAGTGTTTTTTGGCTGGAAAAAACCCCCAGAACTAGTGGGTTTCTAGAGGAGTTTTTTTTAGCTGTAATAACGCTCTAATGCTGAAAAATTTGGCAAACCGGCGTTTTTGGTCTTTTTTTTGAGCAAAAAAAATGTTTCTTTTTTTGGGAAAAAAAAAAACGCTAAAAGCACAAACGTGAAAAAACGCTGCTAAAAGCTAATGCAAAAATGTTAAAAAAGGCTGAAAACCTCATGTTTTTAACACGACTTTACACAGTAACATTACCAGCATTATTAAAATGCCCAGTGCGCATGAAGCCTAAAACATGTCCAGCAAAAAAAAAAAAATTTCGTCAAATTTAGGCCAAAATATATTCTGCTACATGTCCTGGTTAAAAAAAAATCCTAATACATGTGAATTAATTGGTTTATGTGAAAGTTATAGCGTTTACAAATGGCGGTATATATACTGGGATTTTGTTTTTCACTAGTAATGGCAGCAATCAGCGATTTATAGTGGGACTGCGGCAGGCATTCTGATGCTAGGGGGAACTGACTTGGTGTCACTGACATCCCCAGTGACACCAATACAGTGAACAGTGCTAATAAAAAGCACTGACACTGTACTAATGGCACTGGGCAGGAAGGGGATAACATGTGGGGCGATCAAAAGGTTAAGGGTGCTGTTCTACTTTGTGCAGTGTGTGCGCTTTCAACTGTAAGCACACTGCTATGCAGAGCCATGAAAAAAAAAAACAGTGTGCAGGAGCTGACAGGGGAGAGAACTGTATTGTTTACATACAGTTCTTTCCCTCCGCCGGTACCCACTACCAAATTAACACCTGCCCTGGCACGTCATAGCATTCACTCGGCACCCCAAGAAATAACAGAATCCAACTGCAATATTCTTGCACTGTCAAAACCTCCACTTTTATTATCACACGACACACAGAAGGATATATCTTCTAGTCATCACAATCTGCATAATAACACACACCAATAAGAATGTGAGCATTACAGCATGAAATAGACACATCTTTGACAGTGTCACAGCATAGAATTAATACATTACCAAAGCTACGGAAGACGGGAAGGAACAGACCCTATCGAAACCATAATGCACAGGGGGTCGCGGAGAAGCCTTAAGCACGACCAATTCGGTGAGCCCATATAGTCTTGTCAAAAGTCAGAGCTTCGCCTTTTTCGCATAGGAAGGCTTCCAATTTGACCGCATTCAGACTTCTCATTATATACCCTGTTAAATTCTTGTGGCAACTTTCCCGAAATGGGAGTGCACCACACCCACCTCAGGAGGAGTTAGCAGAAAGGTTCCGTTAGTCACACCCAGCCACTTTACTGGCAAACTTCTTAGCTCGTAATATCACACTTTTGCCACAAATCAGCTTCTTATCTACTCTTAACTTAAAGATTTCTAACTTCTTAAACAAGTAAACATTTGTAAATGCACAAACAAGTTCTTATCTAATTTAAGCAGTCCAATGTAACATTTCAAGATGTCACAAACACGGTCAATCTCACAAACACTTCTTATCGGTTTTAAGCAGTCCAATGTCTTGTGACTCTGTTCCTTTAGCCTAGAGAAATTACATCAGTGTCATTTCCTGTGCTTCTGGCATATGGGCAACGATGCTTTATTGTAAAAATTCCCCAAGAAACAAAGGGTCCAAGGCCGAAACATTTCATAGCTCACCAGACCTTAACCCCCTTGAATTCCTTTTTTGGGGTATGCCAAAGGAGAAGGTGTACTCCATGAAAATCACAGATATGAATCACCTGAAGGAAAGCATCATGAACGAATGCGCTCAAATTGACGGAAATGTTGCGTTACTGCATCGGGTTCATGTGCATCTTGCAAATCACATGGAGCTTTGTAGCACAAACAGTGGAAATCACATTGAAGAGGTTATTGATTAATATTCCAATTAAATAAAATGTTGTTGAAAAATGTATTGAAATCTGTTGAAAATATGCATTTTTCCTACATGTCCAGACTTTAGGGACACCGTGTACAATAGCTCAGCAGGAGGATTTCCCGATCCATCTCAAATGCTATATTAGATTTTTTTCTTTTATTTTAAGTTTTACCAACATGGTGTCATTGGTAGGTTTGCTTTACTTAGTGAATTCAAAAAAAGGTAAGGACAATCCTGTGGAACTGCTGGAAAGGAAACGGTCTGTTGGCCAGACGGGTTTCTATGAACAATACCTTTTTTATTGGTATGTTTAGAACCTGTTTTTTTTTTAATGCTGACAGACGTGTTTGCATTTGTAAGTGCTATTTTGTTAAACTTTAAATTTTTAGACCTTTCTGAAAAAGAGACCAAAGACTGACCACTCTGAATCCAGAAGAGTTCAAAGATGGGCATACTTCCCAGGGCTGAGCTCCCAACACTATCCATCCTGACACCTGCCATGAAGGTTATGGCCAACCGGGAGGGCCATGAAAGCCTGGGGGGGGGGGGGATGATATCATCACATAATTTCCCCAAGAAAGCTGGCAGTTGGAAGCAAAAAGCCCTTTTCACATGCTCACACGGATATACTAGTTACATTAAAAGGCAGTGAAATGCTTAATGCGTCCTGTGAAGCCAATACAGAGCTTTCCTATTCACATCCTGTCACAGTGACCATTATCATTGTTAAAAGAAGAGTAATGAGGATGTGGCCGTCAATAAATCGAAATAGAGGTTGTCACTGTCTCCAATGTTTCGGCTGGAGTTCTATTTTAAAGTAGTATATAATATCCAAGTATTTATTTCAGACTTTTTTGTTCCATGCTAATTAAAAAAAAGGCTACACATATTTGTGTTTTGGAGTTTGCCATTTAAGATATAATTGAAAGCAGCTAGTAAAATCACAATATTATAGATTTCTGCCCTGTCACTATAATTATAGTTAATTTTCACTCTCCTTTCATACTAAGGGAATCTTGCCTGCCACCACTGATAGCATCTGCTCAAGCTGCTGTAGGGTTAATGTACCAACAGAGTACGCACACATCACCTGCTCCAGGCTCCACTCACCCCCTGCACAGCTGAGCGGTGTTAAAAAAGTAAAAAAATAAAAAAAATTATATATATATATATATATATATATATATATATATATATATATCACTGCTCAAAAAATGAAAGGAACACCTTTTAATCAGAGTATAGCATCAAGTAAATTAAACTCCTGGGATATTGATCTGGTCAGTTAAGTAGCGGAGGGGATGGTTAATCAGTTTCAGCTGCTTTGGTGTTAATGAAATTAACAACAGGTGCACTAGATGGGCAACAATGAGACTATCTTTAAAACAGGAATGGGTTTGCAGGTGGAGGCCACTGACATTTTTTTCCCTACTCATCTTTTCTGTTATTCAGTAGTTTGGCTAGAGTCAGTGTCACTACTGGTAGCATGAGGTGATACGTGGACCCTACATTGGTTGCACAGGCAGCCCAACTCCTCCAGGATGGCACATCAATACGTGCCATTGCCAGAAGGTTTGCTGCATCTCCTAGCACAGTCTAAAGAGCATGGAGGAGATTCCAGGAGACAGGCACTTACTCTAGGAGAGCTGGACAGGGCTGTAGAAGGTCGTTAACCCATCAGCAGGACCGGTATCTGCTCCTTTGTGCAAGGAGGAACAGGAGGAGCACTGCCAAATCCCTACAAAATGACCTCCAGCAAGCCACTGGTGTGAATGTCTCTAACCAATCAGAAACAAACTTCATGAGGGTGGGCTGAGGGCCCACGTCCTCTAGTGGGCCCTGTGCTCACTGCCCAGCACCATAGAGCTCGATTGGCGTTTGCCATTGAACACCAGAATTGGCAGGTCCGCCACTGGCGCCCTGTGCTTTTCACAGATGACAGCAGATTCACCCTGAGCACATGTGACAGATGTGAAAGGGTCTGGAGAAGCCATGGAGAACGTTATGCTGCCTTTATCATCGTTCAGAATGACTGTTTTGGTGGTGGGTCAGTGATGGTCTGGGGAGGCATATCCATGGAGGGACACACAGACCTCTACAAGCTAGACAATGACACCCTTACTGCCATTAGGTATCGGGATGAAATCCTTGGACCCACTGTCAGACCCTACGCTGGTGCAGTGGGCCCTGGGTTCCTCGTGGCACACGACAATGCCCAGCCTCATGTGGCGAGAGTATGAAGGCAGTTCCTGGAGGATAAAGGAATTGATACCATTGAATAGCCCCCACACTCGCCTGACCTAAATCCAATAGAACACCTTTGGGATATCATGTTTCAGTCCATTTGACACCACCTGGTTGCACCTTAGACTATCCAAGAGCTCAGTGATGCCATGGTCCAGATCTGAAAGGAAATACCTCAGGACACCATCCATCGTCTCATTAGGAGCATGCCCCGATGTTGTCAGGCATGCATACAAGCACGTGGGGGTCATACAAACTACTGAGTACCATTCTGAGTTGCTGCAATTAAATTTCAGCAAAACGGACTAGCCTGCTGCATAATTTTTTCACTTTGATTTTTGGGGTTTCTTTGAATTCAGTCCTCTGTAGGTTGATAATTTTCATTTCCATCAAACGATGGGACATCCTTACATTCCCACATTACCCAGTTCATGTTAGTATAGATATCCAGCATATTTTTCCCCATTGAGATTTGATGTGTTTTCAAAGTGTTCCTTTTTTTTTTGAGCAGTGTATGTATATGTATATGTATATATATATATATATATATACATACACACACACACACACACATACATACACACACACTGGCCACTTTATTAGGTACACCCATTCAATTGCTTGGTAACACAAACTGCTAATCAGCCATTCACATGGCAGCAACTCAATGCACTTAGGCATGTAGACTTGGTGAAGATGACTTGATGAAGGTCAAATCGAGTATCAGAATGGGGAAGAAAGGGTATTTGAGTGACTTTGAATGTGGCATGGTTGTTAGTGTCAGACGGGATGGTCTGAGTATTTCACAAATTACTGATCTACTGGGATTTTCACACACAACCATCACTAGGGTTTACAGAGAATGGTCCAAAAAAAGAAAATATCCAGTAAACGGCAATTGTCTGGACGAAAATGCCTTGTCAATGTCAGCGGTCAGAGGACAATGGGCAGACTGGTTCGAGATGATAGAACGGCAACAGTAACTTAAATAACTGCTAGTTACAACCAAGTTATGCACAATACCACCTCTGAATGCACAACATGTCGAACCTTGAGCACACCAGGTGCCATTCCTGTCAGCTAAGAACAAGACACAGAAGCTACAATTCCCACAAGCTCCCCAAAATTGGACAAGAATAGATTGTAAAAATGTTATTTGGTCTTAAGAGTTTCTATTTCAGCTGCGACATTCAGATGGTGGGGTCACAATTTGGCGTAAACAACATGAAATCATAGATCCATTCTGCCTTGTATCAATGGTTCTGGTTGGTAGTGGTGGTATAATGATGTGGGGGATATTTTCTTGGCACACTTTGGGCCCCTTAGTACCAAATGAGCACCGTTTAAACACCATGGCCTGTCTGATTATTGTTGCTGACCATGTCCATCCCTTTATGACTACAGTGTCCCCATCTTCTGATGGCTACTTCCAGCAGGATAATGCACCATGTCACAAAGCTTAAATCATGTCAAACTGGTTTCTTGAACATGAAAATGACTTCACTGTACCGTACTGTCCAATGGCCTTCATAGTCACCAGATCTCAATCCAATAGAGCACCTCTGGGATGTGGTGAAATGGGAAATTTGCATCATGGATGTACAGCTGACAAATCTGCAGCAACTGCATGGTGGTATCATGTCATCATGGACCAAAATCTCTCAGGAATGTTTCCAACACATTGTTGAATCTATGTCGCAAAGAATTAAGGCAGTTCTGAAAGCAAAAGGGGGTCCAACCCTATACTAGCAATGTGCACCTAATAAAGTGGCTGGAGAGTGTATATTATTATATACACAAAAACACAGTGAGTGATATATCCATGGGTGCGTTTGCTTGTTTGCGATGCTCTCTAGAGTGATATTCAAATATTGCAAATACAAGCTAACAAATCCTTTATGTCCAATGGTTGTTACAAACTCATTACCACTTCTTTGCAAACTGTTATTATGCATGTTCTGACTATGTTCTGATAGATGTCACTTAGAGAATTAATCTTAATGCCAACTACAGCCTTGTGAGTTTGTATTACATTTGGTTGAAATTGTGACGATATTGCACTTATGAAAGCTACAGTCTAGAATAGCTGTACACAAGCTGGATGAATATCTCCATATTCCAGGAGGTACGTAAATGGCCTACATCTACAGCAAGGGCATTATTTAACTTTAGTCAAAGCTGAACAGTTTGTGTTTATCTAATGACACCCCTCATCTGCATAGGCAGTTTTTTGGTAATGGTGAACTAACCCTTTAAATGAGATATAAAACATTTCTTCAAAGCTTGGGTTTGTGATGAAAGTCATGACATGTAAATGCATTCTGTTTCTAGACAGCAATGATGTACTTCTTGTCAAGGTGAAAGATGCCAAGTGACTCTGATCACAGGACTTCTATAATCAATGCCAGGAGCTAGAACAGAAAGCACACTAGGGAAAGGAACACCAGATTACATTTGTTCTACAGAACATTGTTTCAATCATCTTTAGAAAAGAAACAGTCATGAATGCAAAAATGTGTATCAATACAATCAATCACAAACACTCACCAATCCCAATAATATAATAATATGTGAAGTAGATTAAACCTACAGTTCTAAACTACGCCCTTCACTGTATTGATGCGGCTACGTAAAATGTGGAATTTAATATTGATTTATTCAGCAAGTTCAATACTCCTAGCCACACAGAGGACCTGCTCATAGAGTAAAAACAGAAATGGTTATAAAGAGGAACATGCTACATAGCTAAAGACAAAAAGTCATAACAAGTATTTTACGCTCTTTAAAATATTACTTGTAAATGTTTCTTTGCGAAATGAATGTTCACCCCTTGACAACTCACAATATCAGAGTCCAAATTTAGCACAGCTGCTATTGAGTTCCTGCAGAACAGCCATCACAGCAAAGAGAAAATAGCTTCCAACAGCAACAATTGTTATTTTTCTGCACACGTTTTTAATATAATATTGGCAAAACGTGTAAACCAAATCCTGCGTAGACCAATAGTTCTTCAAATGATTGATGTTTTACACTGGAGCTCATTTATGAAAATGAGACAAGGTCATCAGCCACTCATAATAACATGGCAATGTTCCAATGCAAGTTAAAAAACCTGTACTATGAAAATACAGGGGGTGCCATTGCTGACCTCTCTCTAAAACTTTACCCTGCCCACCTCCACTTTTCCAAATCTTACCACTTGTCTACCAGTCAGTGGGTTTATTGTTCTGACTGTTGTGAGGCACAATTGTTACTTGCATACACATGGTGAAGGACACGTGGTATGGCTGGATCGTAATACGTTCTAGGTCCCGGAGCCCAGAGGCTTTAAAGAGCTTTAAGTGAGATAAGGCCTCCATTTCTAGGTCCACATCTTAGGGTGGGTAAACATCTTAGGGTGGGTACACACGGATCTAAAATTTGTCCGGTTCAGTGGGGAGGATTCTTCCATCTCTCTTGCTTGTGTGGCTGAATGAAAAAGAAATAAGTGTGTATACTCAACTTTAGCTGATAGTTAGACCTCATGAGTAGTGTAAGCTGTGTACTGACCTTTATATATTTGAGCTGACTGATGATGTTTTTTGCTGCTGGGAGAGTCTGCTGCTGACTGACAAACAGAACACTAAAAAAGTTACCCACTTAAAAAGTTTTGCCCATTTGGTTTGGGGGATCCATTTGAGGGAAGTTTAGTTAATGGAGTTTAGTTGCTCAGACATTTCTTGTTTTGTTTTACGCTACAGACGTACAGTACAAAGCCCTCTTCTGCATTCAAATGGTTCGCTTGCTGCCATGCTAAACAAAAGTGTGGGACAAACCTGTTTGGACTGTTCCTGGATGCCCCTGTTTCATGCACAGATTATTGCTACATGCTGAATGAATTAACTGCACTGCTGGATTGTTGGAAAAAATCCTGCAATAGTCCTAGCCCAGGTACTACTTTGGAAAACTTTTCTGCATAATGTGCAGGTAAAAAAAACTACATATAATGGATATTCTTCTTGAAGAAGAAGCCGGTCTCTAATTAAAAATTGGAAATATATCTTAAATGCCAAATGTTCTCTTGATTATCACTGTGAGACTCATTTTTCAAGATGTCCTAAAGTAGAACTATAGGCAAAACTTTTTTTTCATTTTGGATAGATTAAAGGGAGGGTTGTAACCCCTATCAGATTTGTTTCACCATTTTACTTCCTGTAACACAGCCAAACAGGAGGTGTGAGGACATACCTGCAAAATTAAGGAAATTCTTTGGGCCCCCCTAGGTCACCAGAACCAGTGTCCCCATTGAAAGATTTCCCATCTATTATTTTTTGGGGACAACCCAAAATTTGGGATTTTCTTTTATGTTCATTTTCAATAATAATGATAAGCAGTACAAATAGAGAGGGTGAATCCCCCTAACGGGGACAAAGACAACCATAAAAACGGACAGATGTGTTCTAATCCCCCTCCACTCTATCCAAAAAAAAGTTTTGCCTTTAGTTATAATTTAGGCCAGCCATATCGCAATGATCGAAATTTGGCCAGTTCAGGAGGAACCCACCTAATTTTGATTTATGGGCACCCTGGTTGTACAAGAGTTTACCTATTGATTGACTTCTGTACAACAACCCTGTCTGTTTTTTTTTTTTACCAAATGATCGGTGTCGTTGGCTATAGCTGGCAACACTGATCATTGTGTTGTGACTGTGGGGAAGACACAACAGGAATGATTCCCCCATCTACCAATTAAAAGGTCTCATTAAAACACTTCCAGCCCACCTACATTCAGAACTTATAAATGCGATTCTGGATCATCCAGAAATCGGGGACTTCTACATGCTGCCCAAAATCCACAAGCCAGTAAATCCAGACCCATCATAACAGGTATGAACACACTCACCGAACAAATCTCAGGCCTTGTAGAAAATTTTTTAAAACGGTTAGTCAAGAACACTGCTAGTTTCCTGCAAGACACAACTGACTTTCTGAACAAGATCAACAACATACAATTACCATCTAATACACTTCTAGTGACTATGGATGTAGTATCCTTGTATAGTAATATCCCTCACAAGGATGGATTAGCTGCATGTGACAGATCCTTATCCTCACCAAACCACAAATACACTGCTGAGGATGTTACACAGCTCATTGAATTCATACTTACACACAACTACTTTACTTTCAATAAAGACATCTACCTTCAATGTATGGGTATTGTGATGGGAAGTAAAATGGCACCCCAATATGCCAATTTATTTATGGCTGACCTGGAGGAAAAATTCCTGAACAGCATGGAACAAAAACCATACAGATACTATCGCTATATTGATGATATTTTCATTATATGGACAGAAGGTGAAGAAAACCTAAAACAATTTTACTCATTGATCAACACTTTTCATCCATCAATCAAACTAAAAATGGAATACTCAAACACACAAGTCAATTTCCTAGACACCACAGTATACAGTTGCAAGAAAAAGTATGTGAACCCCTTGGGATTACGTGGAGTTTTGCATGAATTGGTCATAAAATGTGCTCTGAACGTCATCTAAGTCACAACAATAGAATAACACAGTCTGCTGAACATAATACTCCACAAACATTAAATGTTGCCATGGTTTAATTGCACATAACATGTAAACATTCACAGTGCAGGGAGGAAAAAGTATGTGAGGCCCTAGCTTAATGACTTCTCCCAGAGCTAATTGGAGCCAGGAGTGAGCCAACCTTGACTCCAATCAGTGTGATGATATTGGATGTGTTGCTGACAGCTGTCCTGCCCTTAAAAAACACACACCTGTTTTGGGTTTACTGGTTTTAAGAAGCACTGTCTGATGTGAACCATGCCTCGCAGAAAAGAGCTCTCAGAAGACATACGATCAAGAATTGTTGACTTGCATGAAGCTGGAAAGGGTTACAAAAGTATCTCCAAAAGTCTTGATGTTCATGTGTCCACGGTAAGACAGACTGTCTACAAATGGAGAAAGTTTAGCACTGTTGCTACTCTCCCTAGGCGTGGTCGTCCTGTAAAAATGACTGCAAGAGCACAGCGCAGAATGCTGCATGAGGTAAAGAAGAATCCCAGAGTGTCAGCTAAAGACCTACAGAAATCTCTGGCACATGCTAACATTTTTGTTGACACATCTACAATAAGGAAAACATTAAACAAGAATGGAGTACATGGAAGGACACCACAGAGGAAGCCATTGCTGTCCAAAAAGAATATTGCAGCACGTTTGAAGTTTGCAAAAGAGCACCTGGATGTTCCACAGCACTACTGGCAAAATATACTGTGGACAGATGAAACCAAGATTGAGTTGTTTGGGAAGAACACACAACACTATGTGTGGAGAAAAAAAGGCACAGCACACCAACATCAAAACCTCATCCCCACTGTAAAACATGGCGGAGGGAGCATCATGGTTTGGGGCTGCTTTGCTGCCTCAGGGCCTGGACGGATTGTTGTCATTGATGGGAAAATGAATTCCAGAGTTTATCAAGACATTTTGCAGGAAAACGTACGACCATCTGTCTGCCAACTGAAGCTCCGCAGAGGATGGGTGATGCAACTGGACAATGACCCAAAGCATACAAGTAATTCAACAAAACAATGGCTGCAACAGCACAGAATACGCCTTCTGGAGTGGCCCAGTCAGAGTCCTGACCTCAACCCGATTGAAATGCTGTGGCATGACCTTAAGAGAACGATTCACACCAGACATCCCAAGAATATTGCTACACTGAAACAGTTTTGTGAAGAGGAGTGGTCCAAAATTACTCCAGAACGTTGTGCAGGTCTGATCTGCAACTACAGGAAACGTTTGGTTGAGGTTATTGCTGCCAAAGGAGGGTCGACCAGTTATTAAGTCCAAAGGTTCACATACTTTTTCCTCTCTGCACTGTGAATGTTTACATGTTATGTGCAATTAAACCATGGCAACATCTATTGTTTGTGTAGTATTATGTTCAGCAGACTGTGTTCTTCTATTGTTGTGACTTAGATGACGTTCAGAGCACATTTTATGCCCAATTCATGCAAAACTCCACGTAATCCCAAGGGGTTCACATACTTTTTCTTGCAACTGTACATCAGGGATGATAAGCTTCACACCTCAATATGCAGGAAACCTACTGACAGATACAACTACCTCCACAGTTCTAGCTTTCACCCCCAACACACAAAACATGCCATCATACACAGTCAGGCCGTCAGATACCACCGAAAATGTTCTAACCCAAGAGACAGAGATAAAAATCTCGGAAAACTAGATGACTACTTCCATAAGAAAGGTTACAAGGACAAAACTATCAACACCAGAATAAACACAGCCTTGAGAACCCCAAGAGAAAACCTACTTCAGTACAAGAAGAAGAAAAAAAAAAACAAACAACCGTGTACCTCTAGTAACCACATACAACCCAGCACTAGAAGGAATAAGAAAAATAATCAAAGATTTACAACCCATCATAACAGAGGATGGAACTCTGAAAGAAATATTCCAGCAATCCCCAATACTGGCCTTCAGACAACCCCCTATCTCAGAAATAAACTAATCAGTAGGAAACTTCCTTCTGATTATGATGTCACAAATAATGGAAGCAAACCCTGCAATAGGAAACGCTGCAAACTGTGCAACCAAATCAATCTATCAAAAAGTGTCAGACACTCAAAAGGGATCTTCAGTATCTCCAGATCATACAGCTGCACCTCTAGTAATGTTGTGTACCTTATCCAGTGCAGAAAATGTAGCAAAGGATCTTATGTTGGCGAAACAGCACAGACATACCATCAAGGAACATAAAGAAGATGACTTCTGCACACCTGTGGGACACCATTTCGCACAACCAGACCACATTATGGAAGACCTCAATATTTTAGTTCTTAAAGGAAATTTCAAAACTATTCAGGAAAGGAAAACTTTTGAACTAAGAATGATAATTCTATTTGATACAAGAGATAACGGCCTTAACTTGGACATGGGATTCCTCACTCATTATCCAACAGTTTTACGACCCCCTCTGTGAGTGTTGCCCCCCCAGTCTTTGCTTTTGCTGTGTCTTATCTCTAGTCTAATCCTAGTCTTATAACCATTGCTGTGTACATTGTTTGTGTGTGTTTCTGTTTTTTTTTTTCTCCGCTTTTCAACATCTCTTCTAACATTCTGCTAAAACTTTGTGAAATAGTACTGCCTGGACCTTGAAGTAGGGGACATACCCCGAAAGCTTGTCCTCAAAATTGTATGTTAGTGCAAATAAAAAAAAAGTATCACGTCAGTACTCAATTGTTTCTGTCGCAAATGCACTAATACGGCTACAATCACCCCATCTACCTTAAATGTGTGGATGCAATTGACACTTTATTTTGGTTCAACACACAGGTTGAAAAAACAAATGTCTAATGTATGGCCTGCCTAAGGGAAGCATTGTCTTAAGGTAGACCTAGACCCAGTCACTATCATCTCAAAAAAACTTTAAAACATGTTAATGTAATTTCATGTTTAAATTTCTGCCCCTCCACAAGTGGCTGTCGCACATGATGTACTCTTTATTCATTAATTATTCTACATAGAAGAACAAATGATTGGGCCCTCCTACATAGAAATTTTCCAACAAGATTAAAAAATCTTTTTTTCCCCCTCTGTTCAATAATAAACTCCTCTAACCACCTGAAAACTCTTGTTATCGCTTACTTGGAGATCTCAAACAACCCCTTTATATTAAAATCTTGACTACCACTGGCTATTATCAGGCAGTTTACATCCAATGCAGTTCTGTGCTGCCTAGAGCAACAAATTGGACACTTTGTTACATCCCACTACTGCTGTAGGGGAGTGAAAGACAGAATCTGATTGACTCCTATGGGCAACACCAACAGATAAAAAATCCTTTTTGGTGTACTTTAATAATCTCATGCCTTAGCATTTGAAAAACAGAGGATTGGGACATTTTAAAGCTGACATTTGTTATTAAGGCGATATTTTACTGCAGCAATGTTATTTCAGAATTTTTTTTTTAATGAGACTAGTTTTATTGGGTTTTTTTTTTTTAATGCTAACATACAGTCATAAACTATATATATCCCCTTCTATCCCTGATTTCCTTGTGTGCCATTTGTACCATTCATACAAATCATTAGGTTTATTTACACATCTCTCTGAATCTCTTGTCACTCCTGTTACATCCATTATACAATGCGTGTTTCTCCTCTTGTATTTGCAAGCCTTAATCAATTGAAACGTAAAAAGAAGAAACTGCCTTTCCAGAGCTAGATAAGTTAGAGAGCTGCAGCGCATGCATATTGAGTAGACAGCTAAACAAGTGCTGTCAAATTTATACACTGTCAGGTTGCTTTCCCGAAAGAGAAATAAAATATTGAATGATAAACAAGATAAAGGACTCAGGAACCCTGGTGTATCTTATGAATAATAAAGAATACAAATCTCTGAAGACCAGTAAGGGGAGTTCAGCACTTAGTGTGCCTGAGTAAAATGTCTCTTCACTCCAGATTATTACTGTTATTCCTCCTCATTTAAGGCTCTTTCTTTTAAGCCAAAAACACTGCAGAATTTAACATATTTTGCAGCTGACCTGAATAGGTTAACAGACTTTAATATAACATCTGCACAATACTTTCCTCACTAAGGGTTAAACAAAATTTCAAAAGAAATTGGTTTGGGTCTAGGATTAGAATCACATAAGTGTCTGGAATTGTGAAGATGACTCTAGGGAGGCTATCAAGGGTACTTCATAGACAGTGCCCATTAATCTGTCTGAGAACTAGCCTAGAGTGGAGATCAAGCGAATATCAAATGGACCGCTGTCGTGAATACCATTTCGGGCCAGTTACAGCAGAGGTGAGATGTTCAGCTTAAAACTGCTAGAAAATCCTATTCAATATACAGTATGGAGATCATGGACCTGACCCTCTAATTACCAATGAGTCAGCAATTAAAGACTAAGGCATCTTGGCAGAATTAGGTAATATGTACAGATGTGGGTTAGCATGCTTCATATTCTAGGGCAAGTTTCATATTCCTAGAACACCGCGGTCTGTGACAAGTAACCTGTTCTGTCACCTCTTGTCAATGTAGGCAGGCCACTATTCTTCTTAATCCTCTACACCATGACAGCCACTGATTCCTCCACTTAAATCCATTTCTGTGTCTCAAGACTTGACAACTGTCTTGAAGCTGAAATTTTTTTCCAGGGAAAACTGAACTTACATTACTAACAAATATTTTCCAAACACCATTTTCCTTTTCAGCTTGGAAAAAATTATATGCAAGCTATCAAGGCACTGAAAGGTACCAACAACACAAAAACAGGCTAACAATAAAACGCAGATATTTTTTTAAATGCACTACATTGCTTATTTATGAGAAAGTATAAAAGACAACGATTTACAGTGGAACTGAAAAATTATGCTTTGTTGAAGATTTCAACCATGGTTTATTGAAGGGGAGTAAGGGAACATGCTTCCCCATGTCAGACGGGAGTACCTCTCCACCTTTAAAGTGGTATTAAACCCAAAAGAAAGCATTTGTTATCTTGCAGCTTAGATGTGATGGCTGCATTCATTTTTTTTTAGGCTTTCTTTCTTCAATTTTCATCTGAAGATCTATCCAGTAAGTCTGTTTTTCAACAGAAAAGCTCTCTTGCAGTTACAGGGATGGGACAAACCATTTAACACTGTTTGTTTACAATGATCAGCTTTTATTTATGTAAAACCTTTATCCCAAAAGGAAAAAAAATGTTTGCTGTAACTGATTATAAAGTATTAGCTGGAGTTCAGCTTCAATTTGTTATTGTATTTAAATCTGCTAGTACAACTAACACTTCTGAACCCCCAGACTAACAATGCTGCTTTCCAAATCTGCCCCCCCCCCCACCCCCGCTCCTTCATCCAGAGTGGTGCCTGTATAATACAAAAGGGTGTGTTTACTAGCCAGATCCCCATGTGAAAGCAGAGGGGGAAAAAAGCCTAAAAAAAAGAAAAATATATGTAGGTACCACAACTAATGATTGGCAAGAAGCAATACATTACATTTTTGGTTTTAATATAGCTTTAAAGCCCTACTCAGGGAATTTAAAAAAAATCCACCCTTGCAGTGACCCCCCTCTCCAGCACTGCAGGGGTTAAAGTGGAACTTCACTCTTCCAATCAACAGTGATTATTTTTAATCCTCATGCTGCTAGCAATTAGAAAATAAATAGGAAAGTATATCATATTTACTTGTTTCAAACTTTTTTTTACATTTTTTTACTTACTTCCTGGTTTCTTGCCTAGGTAAATTATGTCATACATCCCAGGAGTCTTCAAGAGAGGAGGAGGGGTTTTCTCAGCTAAACACACTCTCCTGCATTCATGCTTGAGCTAAGGGCAGATGGATTCCAGGAAGTAAATGCTATATGAAAGCACCTGCCCTTACTCAAGATGGCCACGGCCTGCAACACTAGGGGGTTGTTTTTTTTAAAGTGATTTCTCAGCAAAATAAAACATGGAGACATGGATGGGGGAATTTGCTTTGAATATTAAAAATAAGTTACTAAAATATTAAAAATGAATTAAATAGCGTTTTTGGTTTGTGGTATTCAGAGGCAGAGAAGATCTGCTTCAATGTTCATTATGTCCAGGGGTTAAAGTACAGTGTAGTAGTACATGCCTCACATACTGCTATGGTTGACCTCAACGTTCTCCTCTGCCCAAAGCTTCGGCATCATCGTGTACAATATAGGGATAGTAACACTGTGTTGTACACTGAGAAGGCTGAAATGCAACCAGAGCTGATCGCAGCTTACAGTGCAGGCCATGAAGGACCAGTCGCAGTGCTGGAGGGACCCTGCTGGAGTGAGGAAAAAGGCAAGTATTTACACCTTATACATGCACCCATAGAAACAAGTATTTAACCTTTGCAGTGGGAAAGGGTAGATTTTTTTTTTCTAATTCCTGGAGTTGGGTTACAAAAAAGAAAAAAAAAAAACAAACCACAAACAAACAAAAAAAGACATTCTCGTGTCAACAGGCTTTTCACTTCAGAACAGCTTCTCTACCCAAACAAGTCTATGCGAATACAAAATCGGCTGATAAATGTAGGTCAACTACAACTGCATTGAATTTGGAATGTTTTAAGTGCTTAAAAGTGATGTCAATGGCACTCTGCATTTGCCCATCTGAGTACTTGGACATCAGCCCTAAAGCATATTTCATTTAAAAAAGTAATGTGTCCCAAATCTGAATGGGCTTCCAAGAACATCCTACAAAGTAAGATAAGATGATAAGTTTCTACTTATTACAAAAATAGGAAAATATATGACTGGTGACAGTATAATGCTACTTTCAAACGAAAAAAAAAGAAGAAAAAGCGAGCACCCTCAAGGTAAAAAGGAAAGCCACAAAAAGGCAACCAATAAAACCTTATATCATACAATTGTATACAGAAAGGTGCAGCACTAAAAACTTATAAATATCAATAAATCTATATAAATCAATATAAATAATTCGTGAAAAATGAATAAAAACAGTTCAAAGGTGACTCTTGTGCTCTGGTAAAATTGGACCCGGTATATGTGTGAATGGTAATGTAAGTAATGTGCACTCACTGGACGTGCATATTATATGCGCCTTATATTAATAATCCAGATGTTATCAGAAGGGGGGAACAGGAACTAGAAGGTCTTCCCTCTAAGGGATGATGGATCGTCAGACAGGATCCTTAGGGCTTAACAGGCGATCCACGTCCACTGGGTTCCCCTATGAGGGGTTAACCTGGTATTGCTCTCTAGGTAGGCAGATTTTCACTTATAGATGTATGATCCGTCCAGAGGTGATGTATCTGTAAATTCAAAGAGCTCCCCCAGGTGCAGGAACAAGGATACACCCATAGTGTAGTAGGTGATGTAGAAATTTTATTAAATTAATGAATATAGATGCATCATAGAAAATATAAAATCAGGGATCACATAGGGACTAACCGTCCTGTATCAAAAGATGGCCGCCGGAGCTCCACATTGCTCTGGCGGCGTGACGTCACGGCGTGATGTGGCTCCTCCTGCCGCGTATCGTGCTCAAGCACGTCTTCAGAGGGGGGTCGCCAATCACACCGCGCCTTCTGCTGCTGGTTTATACAGAAGCTGGCGCGTGCGCATTGTGCAGCCACCATCTTTGTGAAGATCAGAGTGTAGTGCACACGCGCGGAAAGTGCAGGCGCCATTTTCCTTTAGTTCTGTGCTATGCAGCAGCAGAACTTTTGTCTGGGTATTCAAAATATATGGCATATGATAAAAATAGCGGGTGACCAATATATTAAGAATTAGATACGATGGTAAATCAAAAGACTTCCTTATAGTATATGCGAGTACATAAAAGGTAAGTATATGGTACAAAAACGATTTCATTAAATAGGGAATACTGCTCAATGCGCATGCGTGAAAGGGTTAATGCCATGCTTCCGTGGGTATTAGTGAATTATGTCAGATGTGACATTGCAATTCCAAATCCATTAAAAATATTATTAGATACTTAATAAACCTTCATTAGCACAAATGAATAAATGGGAAGGTTTAAGCATGAACAATTAAATAAGAAATAAATATGTAATTTAAGTGAGATATATATTCAGTGTTTACACTACGGAAAGAATGGACAAAAGAAACTAATTGAATAGCATAAGAATTATATAGTAAACGAGTTGGATGACCATATGAAATTCAAATGCCTAATAACAATCAACAATAAAAGATCATAAATGACATAATATCACGGATCATAAAAAACAGATAATAATCATAACAAAAGCCAAATATAAAAGGGGTAATTAAAACTCAAATAAAATCATATATATTATATAATAAGTCGGACCATAGTAAAAAACAGTCCGTAAAAATGTATTAAATGAGTATAATAAACCCCTTATTTGTTAAAAAGATATAAAATGTGATATTAGTAACATAGAATCAGATAGGATAAAATGATTTATAGGAAAGAAAAAATGGTTTCTTAAAAGAAATAATATAAAATACAATAAAAGGTGTACCCAATGTAATAAAAGATGCAAGAAACTTCATAAATCGGAATAGAAAGAATTTATAAAAATCAACTATTTTCAATAACACAATTAATATCGACTTCAATGTTGTGACCATTTGGATGTAAGGTACGGAGGTCATGGATCCATCTCATTTCCAGTTGGGATACTGCCCTTCTCTTATGTAATCCCCTCAAATGAGGTTTAACCAGATTTATGCCAATAAATTTTAATGATGTGGGGTCTTTATTGTGGACCCGCCTGTAATGGTTGGATAGGGAATGCTCCTTGTACCCGCGCTTGATATTATTTACGTGCTCACTTAATTTATCTCTGAGGCGTCTTGTTGTACGGCCAATATATTGCAATTTGCACGGACATTCAAGAAGATAAACTACAAGTTTACGGTTTCATGTGATACATTTATCGATTATTGTAGGTTTTACCAGTTACTTGTGAGGTAAAAGAAATTATTTTATGTTTCCTGCTTTTCTCACATGTGCAAATCATGCACTTGTTGCATGGGTAGTACACTTTGAGGTCTTTAAAAAAAAGAGATATATTTTCAGGTGGATTAATCAAGGCGCACAGCACTTTATCATCCTCCAATATTGATTTTATTTTGATTTTACTAAATTTTCCATTAAGAATAATTTTTTGGTTTGATCATACGTTCTACTTACAGACCAAGGGGCTAGGTTTGCTCCCAGTCTCGCCAATCTATTTATGGCCCACTGGGAAGAGATGTTGATTTTCTCCAGGGAATGGCCCAAACTGGTTTTTTACAGGAGCTATATAGATGACATTTTCCTGCTGTGGAATGGTGAGGAACAAGCCTTAGTGAACTTTTTTAACACCCTTAATGATAATAATTTAAATATTGATCTAACTTATACATATAACTTTAATGAAATTAGTTTCTTGGATCTCACACTGTTAAATTATAGTGGCAGACTAATTACTAAGTCGTTCTTTAAAAAGACAGATCGTAACAGTTTTATTCCCAAGAGTAGTTGCCACCACCCAATGTGGTTGGAGAACATACCAAAAGGACAATTTTCAAGGATAAGAAGGAACTGTACGGATTTGGACACATTCCATACCCAGTCCCAAATGTTGAGAAACAGGTTTGTTGAAAAAGGATATAACGCAGGAAATCTTGATAATACTATTGATACAGTAGCACAACTAAACAGGGAAGACTTATTAAAAGACAAAGTAAAGGTGAAGAAAAGTCAAATTTGCCTTTTTGTTACTACATACTCTACCCAATACAGGGCAATTAGCCATATAATTAATAAGAATTGGAAAATATTAAAAACCGACCCAGTCTTATCAAAAATACTGCCAGATAGACCAGAAATCATTTACCGTAAGGCCACAAGTCTCCGACACTACTTGGCACCAAACGTAATTAATCCACCTGAAAATATATCTCTTTTTAAAGACCTCAAAGGGTACTACCCATGCAACAAGTGCATGATTTGCACATGTGAGAAAAGCAGGAAACATAAAATAATTTCTTTTACCTCACAAGTAACTGGTAAAACCTACAATAATCGATAAATGTATCACATGAAACAGTAAACTTGTAGTTTATCTTCTTGAATGTCCATGCAAATTGCAATATATTGGCCGAACAACAAGACGCCTCAGAGATAGATTACATGAGCACGTAAATAATATCAAGCGCGGGTACAAGGAGCATTCCCTATCTAACCATTACAGGCGGGTCCACAATAAAGACCCCACATCATTAAAATTTATTGGCATAGATCTGGTTAAACCTCATTGGAAGGGATTACATAAGAGAAGGGCAGTATTCCAACTGGAAATGAGATGGATCCATGAACTCCGTACCTTACATCCAAATGGCCACAACATTGAAGTCGATATTAATTGTTTTATTGAAAATAGTTGATTTTTATAAATTCTTACTATTCTGATTTATGAAGTTTCTTGCATCTTTTATTACATTGGGTACACCTTTTATTGTATTTTATATTATTTCTTTTAAGAAACCATTTTTTTTTTCGTATAAATCATTTTATCCTATCTGATTCTATGTTACTAAATCACATTTTAGATCTTTTTAACAAATAAGGGGTTTATTATACTCATGTAATACATTTTTACGGACTGTTTTTACTATGGTCTGACTTATTATATAATATATATGATTTTATTTGAGTTTTAATTACCCCTTTTATATTTGGCTTTTGTTATGATTATCTGTTTTTTACGATCTGTGATAATAATTATGTCATTTATGATCTTTTATTGTTGATTGTTATTAGGCATTTGAATTACATATGGTCATCCAACTCGTTTACTATATAATTCTTATGCTATTGAATTAGTTTCTTTTGTCCATTCTTTCCGTAGTGTAAACTGTGAATATATATCTCAGTTAAATTACAAATTTATTTCTTATTTAATTGTTCATGCTTAAACCTTCATATTTATTCATTTCTGCTAATGAAGGTTTATTAAGTATCTAATAATATATTTAATGGATTTGGAATTACAATGTCACATCTGACATAATTCACTAATACCCACGGAACCATGGCATTAACCCTTTCACGCATGCGCATTGAGCAGTATTCCCCATATAATGAAATCGTTTTTGTACCATATACTTACCTTTTATGTACTCGCATATACTATAAGGAAGTCTTTTGATTTACCATCGTATCTAATTCTTAATATATTGGTCACCCGCTATTTTTATCATATGCCATATATTTTGAATACCCTGACGAAAGTTCTGCTGCTGCATAGCACAGAACTAAAGGAAAATGGCGCCTGCACTTTCCGCGCATGTGCACTACACTCTGATCTTCACAAAGATGGTGGCTGCACAATGCGCACGCGCCAGCTTCTATATGAACCAGCGGCAGACGGAGCGGTGTGATTGGCGACCCCCCTCTGAAGACGTGCTTGAGCACGTACGCGTCAGGAGGAGCCACATCACGCCGTGACGTCACGCCGCCAAAGCAACGTGGAGCTCCGGCGGCCATCTTTTGATACAGGACGGTTAGTCCCTATGTGATCACCGATTTTATATTTCCTATGATGCATCTATATTCATTAATTTAATAAAATTTCTACATCACCTACTACACTATGGGCGTATCCTTGTTTCTACCCCCTGGGGGAGCTCTTTGAATTTACAGATATATCACCTCTGGACAGATCATATGTCCATAAGTGGAAATCTGCCTATCTAGAGAGCAATACCAGGTTAACCCCTCATAGGGGAACCCCAGTGGATGTGAATTGCCTGTTAAGCCCTAAGGATCCTGTCTAACGATCCATCATCCCTTAGAGGGAAGACCTTCTAGTTCCTGTTCCCCCCTTGTGATGTCATCTGGATTATTAATATAAGGCGCATATAATATGCGCGTCCGGTGAGTCCGCATTACTTACATCACTATTCGCACAGATACCGGGTCCAATTTTACCAGAGCACAAGAGTCACCTTTGAACTATTTTTATTCATTTTTCATGAATTATTTATATTGATTTATTGACATTTATAAGTTTTTAGCGCTGCTCCTTTCTGTATACTACTTTCAAACTGATCTGTAGCAAAAACGCATGTATTTTTACAGTTTGCCGTGCATTTTTTTTTTACAGGACGGGACTCAAAAATTGCACCAAAAACACAACGTGGGTGCATTTTTCATGCATTTTTGCCACATTTTCCAATCATTTCAATGGGGAGGTGCATTTTTGATGTGGTTTTTTTTTAGCACACCAAAAATATAGCACAGGGGATTTAAAAAAAAAAGCAGCACACCCGCAACAAATTAGTGTGAAGTGTTTCATACAATTACATAGTCACGCCTTTTTTAAACGCAAAATCAGAAGATAAACATATCAGTGTGAAAGCAGCCTAAGCATTGTGTTCTTTCTAGTTTTTAAAATGTACCATAGGATAAACAACAGAGGAATAAGTCGTTTATAGTAGATAATAGCTGCAACTTGGCAGCACAAAAACTATTCATTCCTAATCATATTTCCACTACATAAAAACTCTTTTGTAACATAGTAGCAAAATGACAAATGTAGGCAAAAACAGATGTTGCTGGGTGCAATTCATTAAGCAAATGAACATGTTTGTGTTGTGCCTCAGACTGGCTAATGAGAAGCAGATATGCTGTGACAATGCCACTGAATACAGGAGTCTGGCAGCATGAACAACTGGAGATGATAAAGAACACAGCACTTTGCAGTCAAAACATTCCAGTAAGAGTTCCTACCTGTAATAGAGCTGCCAATAAATAAACCACGATGAAGATGGGAGTCAGAGATGTGTGACCACTCTTCATTAAATAAATGGTATATAAAAAAATTAAGTGTCCAGGGATGACAAGAGAGAGGAGAACTTGAGCCGATTTCCTATTTGGTCCTATGAAAGAGAACAGATTGCGTTAGGGGTCTAGGGGTCATGAAGTCATTAACGTAATGAAATCCTGCTCAATAATTTATCCCTTGTGCTCAATTTCATCAATCATTATTCAGTGATAAAATGAAATGTTATGGTATTTTCTGACTAGTAATTGGCAACCTTTGCTATGTTACAATTGGTCAAGTACATCTTCCAGGCATATAGCAAGGCATAGATCTTTAAGAGATATGTAATTAGAAGATGCACTACCCAGGACCAGTCAGCCTCTATGAGGTTATGGAAAGTTGTATAATGATAAGAAAACCCTTAAAAAGACATGGTACATTGTGCCCGCCGAAACCAGAATCTACTTGCACTCTACATTTGAACAGAGTGTCTTAACTGAGTGCTGCAAGCATGGGCCTAGCATGTCCTGGATCGGTGTCATGGATTGCCATATAGTACGTTGGCCAGCCACTTACCACCATAACAACCAATGATGTTCTAGGGTCAGGGTGCATAGCATCATTCATTGCTGTGGTATTCGCAGCTGGCCTGCCCACACCATAGCAATGCATGACACCATGATCCAAGGCATGTCTGTCTCCAGCATTCAGGAGAAGAAAGATGTCCAGTTCCTCCAGACCTACTTCACTTCTTACACTTTCCTGCGCTGCTGGAGATAAGAGGTAAAGCTCTGATATGAAGAGAGGACTGTGTGACTGGAGGGGCTCTGTGATGGGAGACTCAGACATGATGGGAGGACTCTGCGATGGGAAGACTCTGTCATGTCGGTACTCTGATGTGAAGGGGAGAGGCTTATAATGGATAGGATGGACTCTGATGTGATGATGCAACCTCTGATGCGAACACAAGGGGATCAGAGCTGTAGGGAAGGCACACTCAGGGGCGGACATTAGACTGGAGGGGAATTTTCCTGGGTCTGCGGGTTGCCGGGAATTCAAATAAATATGGGGATGGTCCCACCCATTCTGGGACAATTAGGAGGTATGTCATTACTATCAGTCATTGTCCCAAAACAAGTACGCAGATTAGAGGGTCTGACAGCATTCTGGCTTTATTTATCTGCATGTGTCTTCTGTGACTGAGTACGGGTTCCTTTTAAGACACAAAATCAATGCCAAAAGATATCCTGTAATGGTCCTTTAATTTAGTTTGATTAGTACAGTGGATCGTTCTTCTTTTGAATTTAGGAAAAGAATCTAACCAGCAAAGGGTATGCTGTTTTGGGACACAGGATTGATTATGATGCTGAAAGCAATCGGATATTCATGACTCGGGGGGGGGGGCTTTGGGGTACAGCAGACAGGGATTAGCAATGTAGCAAATGTGAATGAATAATATTGGGACAAATGCATCATCATGATTTTTCATTAGACTACCATTAAACATACCTGCTCCACAAAAGGTCCTACAAGGATGATAACACCCCTTTGCCTCATCTGGCAGCTCCCCAGGAATGCTGTGTAAGTGAAGATAGGTAGAAATCCTGCTGGCCTGAATGGCTACTAAATTTCCACCAATACCTGCATGAATAAAACACACATTGGATGATATAAGACAACATTTTATGTTCATCTAATAAACTGAAACTGCTTTGGTGTCTAAACCTAAGAACTTTAATTTTTTCAGGCTTTATCTCCCACATTCATTTACACCTAGTAATCTTCCCAGTAACATTTCCTGTCCTAGGGTGGCAATGCTTACAGTATTGTACCTATGAATAAGCAGCAGTGTTGTTACCCTACGCTGCCTGCTTTTGAGTATAGAAGAGCTGCCGCTCTCCATAACAGGGGGAAGTGTTCTGTAGTGCACGGGGCAAACTGGGTAGGGCTGATATCAATGCAGCATAGACATAGTGTTGTCAGCTTGAACTTTTGAGTTCATTGAAATTCTGGTACACACAGAATTGCAGAAAAAAAACCTATTGGATTTGTGATTTACTATTATATTTTGCAGTACACTGCAGTTTCTATTTAAATCAGATTTACAAACACAAAATATACATAGACACCAAGCTGGCAGCAGGTACATTATCACATAAGTGAGGGTACCAGTTAGCAAGAAGCTTTTCAAAGACACCTTTTACTTTATGTAAATAGCTTACTTTATTTCTGCTCTTCACCTTTTCATGCATCCAGTGCTCAGGGAGACCACCAATTCTACAGCTCTCTCAGATTACCTTCCTTCCCTTTATTTTCTACCAATATTGATCTTCAGCTACATCAGGTGTTACTATTGTACAGAGCATCATCGTCGGTTGGTAATTTTCTGTCTTTACTGTATTTATTTTTGCTTCACATTTTCATTGAGTTTATTATGTTTCATTTGTATTTTCATTGTTAATTCTTTTTGTATTTTTTGATTCCACTGTAGGAACAGTTTTGTTTTTCCTAAATTCTCTGCAGAAGTGGGTCATAGCGCACAAAATGTGTCGGATTTCTTGATTTATTTTCCAATTTACAATTCAATCCTATGGAAATACATTTTCCTAATTACGATCTATTTCTTTAATGCTATTGGTGGGGCTCTTGGACTCTTGCTCGTGAGGCTTTTGCGTCCCAGGCCAGAGCCTTTCCCCACTGGTGTCATTTATAGATCCAGATTGTGTTTTTGCTTTACTATGTATGTGCCTATTTTGGCTATTATCTTTCTTACCACTTGCGTGTTTTTTTTTTTAATAAAAATTATAATAAAACATGTTCTATTCTATCTAGTGTTTTCATGTTGTGCATTTCTATACTTTCAGATGGTATGGTGCCTTGAAAAGCCAAATTAGTTTTTTCTCTGTTAGGGTTTTTGCTGCTTTCTTCCTTTCCTTTACCCTTCAAGTTCCCTTCTCACTAAGAAAGCAAAAACCTTCACATTACAACATTGACACGTGAAGACTTATGCGCTGCCATGTTCCAATTAAAGTGATATCAGGAAAAAAGATTGCTGCACTCACTACTCTGGTGTACTCACACTCAAAATAAATAAATGAAACAAATGCGGTGCGCCATCTCCTCATAAATAAAACCATACATTTTGAGAACATAAAGTTATAGTCCAAAGAAATGTGTAACAGAATTATGATAATGAACGTCCAATCCAGTATATATTGTGTTAACATCCAGCAATAATCAACATCATGCTTGAATTGTGATCTCACTTCCTGTTCACCTTCACCATTGACCTACAAGTTATAATAGGCCGAAAACGCTTTATAAGGAAAATGTATATCCAAATTTCTGATCCGTGACGTGTTCCTTCCACGTATTATGCCTCTTTAAACTTCAGGTGTGTGCAAAATAAAACATTGACGAGTGATGTGAGGAACCATTTTGATATGCTTTTGATTCATTAACTTTGTGAGTGCATTTTTTTACTTGAATAAAAGTGTTTACATTTTATGGGGTTGCACTATGATCTATTCCTTTTATCTTTGATCATATACACCTTAATCCCACTGGATATCCGAGAGTATGTTCCCTTAAAGGGCCAGAACGAATGAAGTAGCTACTAAGGACTGGCAGCGGATAAGCAGAATCTGGTATCATCCCTAAGCGTGTATGACCTGTTAGGTCAGGGAAGAAGGTGAGTGCATGGTGCACCTACCTGGTGATGGGAAACACCACAATATAGTCAGCATGGTGGAGTAATACATATTATTGTTCACCTTAATTTGTAACATACAAAACGGTGTTGCACTATGGTATGTTCTTGTTTTATTTTGCACGGATCTGGAGTTTAAAGAGGCATAATACGTGGAAGGAAAAGTCACGGATCAGAAACTTGGAGATACATTTTCCTTATAAAGCGTTTTTAGTCTATTATAACTTATAGGTCAAAGGTCAAGGTGAGCAGGGAGTGGGGCCACAATTCAAGCATGATGTTGATTATTGCTGGATGTTAACACAATATATACTGGATTGGACGTTCATTATCATAATTCTGTTACACATTTATTTGGACTGTCACTTTATGTTCTCAAAATGTATGGTTTTATTTATGAGGAAATAGTATACCACATTTGTTTCATTTATGTGTTTCATTCATGTGTGGGTGTTGCTGCATTAGGTAAAACTATTAGAATATTTTTTTACATTTTAGAATGGAGTGTCTTGAGACTGTCCATAAGTTTAAAGGGTGCCTCAAGATTATTCATAACTTTAAAAGGTGCCTTGTCTGAAAACAGGTTGAGAAAAACTGGCTTAGGGAACTACTTAAAATGGAACTCGTACCTGATTGTGTGAGCACTGCTTCACCCAGAGGTAAGGACAACCTACCACTGACATCAGAGGAGAATAGGAAGGACTTGTGACGTCACAACTGTCCAGAGGACGGTGCGATTTCAGTTATGTATAGAGCGGTTGTTAAACATTAAATTAAAATATTATTTATCCAGATATTGTCATAGTGTGAGAATGACACAAGGGGCCTTCTCTGAGTATTCTATAGCCATGGCCAAAAGATTTGAGAATGACACAAATATTTTCACAAAGTCTGCTGCTTTAGTGTTTTTAGATCTTTTTGTCAGATGTTACTATGGTATACCGAAGAACAATTACAAGCATTTCATAAGTGCCAAAGGCTTTTATTGGCAATTACATTAAGTTTAAACAAAGAGTCAATATTTGCAGGGTTGGCCCTTCTTTTTCAAGACCTCTGCCTTTCTCCCTGGCATGCTGTCATTCAACTTATGGGTCACATCCTGACTGATAGCAGCCCATTCTTGCATAATCATTGCTTGGAGTTTTTTTTTTTTTTTTGTTCACCTGCCTATTGAGGATTGACCACAAGATCGGGATTAAGGTCTGGGGAGTTTCCTGGCCATGGACCAAAAAGTTCAATGTTTTGTTCCCCAAGCCACTTAGTTATCACTTTTACCTTATGGTAGGGTATGCCATCATGCTGGAAAAGGCATTGATCATCACCAAACTGTTCTTGGATGGTTAGGAGAAGTTGCTTTCAGAGGATGTTTTTGTACCATTCTTTATTCATGGCTGATGGTGTTCCTAAGAAAACTTGGCTAAGAAGCAACCCACACATGAATGGTCTCAGGATGCTTTACTGTTGGCATGACACAGGACTGATTGTAGCGCTCACCGTTTCTTCTCCGGGCAAGGTTTTTTTCCGGATGCCTCAAGCATCAGAAAGGGGATTCATCAGAGAAAATGACTTTACCCCAGTCCTCTGCAGTCCAATCCCTGTACCTTTTGCAGAATATCAGTCTGTCCCTGATGTTTTTGCTGGACAGAAGTGGCTACTTTGCTGCCCTTCTTGACACCAGGCCATCCTCCAAAAGTCTTCGCCTCACTGTGTGCGCAAATGCACCCGCACCGGTCTGCTGCCATTCCTGAGCAAGCTCTGCACTGGTGGTGCCCTAATCCTGCAGCTGAATCAACTTTAGGAGATGGTCCTGGCACTTGCGGGATTTTCTTGGACGCTCTGAAGCCTTCTTCACAACAACTGAACCTCTCTCCTTGAAGTTCTTGATTATCCGATAAATGGTTGATTTAGGTGCAATCATAGTAGCCGCAATATCCTTGCCGGTGAATCCCTTTTTGTGCAAAGCAATGATGACTGCATGTGTTTCCTTACAGGTAACCATGGTTAACAGAAAAAGAACAAATGATTTCAAGCACCACCCTCCTTTTAAAGCTTCCAGTCTGTTATTCTAACTCAATCAGCATGACAGAGTGATCTCCAGCCTTATCCTCCGCAACACTGACAACTGCGTTAATGAGAGCATCATTTACATGATGTCAGCAGGTCCTTTTGTAGCAGTGCTGAAATGCAGTAAAAAGTTTTTGTTTTGGGGATTAAGTTAATTTTCATGGCAAAGAGGGACTTTGCAATTAATTGCAGTTCATCTGATCACTCTTCATAACATTCTGGAGTATATGCAAATTGCCATCATAAAAACTGAGTCAGAAGACATTGTGAAAATTAATATTTGTGTCATTCTCAAAACTTTTGGCCACGGCTGTAGTGATTTGAGAATCCCTGTCTGCTACACAGTAGATAAGTTCCCAAAGACACCCACTGCAGGTGCCTTGCTATCTCTCACATTCAGAAAGCCTGAGATAAACGCCAACACTAAGACATTCAAACCTGCTTTAAGCTGGCCATAGATGGATTGAAATTCATCAGATTCTGCAGAGAACGGGCAAATTTGGATTGTGTGGCTGCTCCCATTTGACAGAAGTTGATTTAACAATTCACTTCTGTCAAATGGGCTTGTTGAAAAATGTTTCTCAATCAGCAGCTGCAGCCATTGATCAGTGTATGTTGACAGCAGAAAGTCCACTCTGTATGAATACAATGGTACAGTGGAGAGGATTCCTCCTTCCATTTTGCTTGTGTGGATGGAGGAGTCCATTTTTCATTTTTTAATCAGCCCTCTGGCTGATCAATAAAAATACAACTCGTATATAGCCAGCATTAGAAGTTCAATGTGAGGGAAGGGGCTGTGTGAAATCTGGATGCTGCATATTACTAGAGCTCGCCTTAAGGTAAAGTAAGTGGACTTTCTTTGGTTTGGCGTGCGCTGGTTTTAAATGGCCAGTATAAACTGGTTTAATGGCGTATTTAACCCCTTATGATTTTTACATCTGGGTACTTTAAAAGAACATGGTATATCTAGAAGGTGGAGGCGCACACAATTAAAGTGAAAAAAAGGGGGTGCTAATGAGTTTGTGGATGTATCAAATAACTCCAATAATCATTTTCAGCAGTCATAAATTGTGGACTTACTGTATATACACACAAACAAATAACCATATGGACCACGCATAAATAGCGCAAAAATCAGCATAAACAATAAAGTAATAAACAAAATCAAGTAATCAGTCCCAATAAGTGAAAATATGGTGCAGAGTGCTGATAATCTTGATTGTGATCTCCTTTTACAATACAACAGGTACTCCACTGTGCTCAGAATGGTGCCCCCACATGGACTGACACACCATCATCCAGTGACCACCTATCTTTAGGATGGTCGTTTGCGCTTTTGGGACTATCCCAGTGAAACAGTGTTGCTAATGGTAACTGCTTGTTCCTCCAAATGAGCTGTATCAATACCAACTCTCTCCACTCCTCCACAGACTGAATCTGACTTGAAATCAGATTGTTGCTTTTTCTGCACAGCAAAGCTTAGCAAGGGGTTGGGAAAGCAGCACAAACGGCCAGTCAGCTGTGCTGTAGTTCTAGGAGCAAGCTGATAGGAGGAGTAGACAAAGGGCTTTCTAGTAAATATATAAACAATCATAGATGAGTATACTAAAAAAAATAATCAAAAAGATTTTATCACATAACCAAAAACATTTTTTATTTACAAAAACATATGTGAGAGCAAAAGAGGGGATGACTTCCAAGATGGGAGGCTGGGCCATCTCCCATCCATCCAGCCTCCCATCTTGGAAGTCATCCCCTCTTTTGCTCTAACATATATTTTTGTAAGTAAAAAAATATTTTTAGTTTTGTGATAAAATATTTTAAATTATTTATTTATTTTTTGGTATACTGATTTATGATTGTTTATATATTTACTAGAAAGCCCTTTGTCTCTCATGCCCCCTGAGGAAGATCTAGAATGTGGAATGATCGAAACGCATTGGGGTATTTTCTTTCTTTTCTGTATAGTGTATTCTTGTATTAAGAGTTCTCTTGTAAGAACACTGTCAGAGCAATATTCTTTTTAGAAACCATGTATTTAATATTACAATGGAAACGTATATGTAATAAAGTTGATAAAAATCTCTTAACAAAATGACTCTCTCAATATATGTATGAACCTATTGCTGCATTAAAGTCCCACTGGGGGTTCTTTGTGTACATGCATTCATATTAGGGACGAGCAGCCAGATACTCGACCTTTTTGGTTATGACCTGTTCTCTTTGTACTGCTTCCTTTGTGTGAAATCCCTGGTGGGGCTACCAGTCCCTGAAGAGCAGTATGCTGCGGTTTCTCCTCCTTAAGCGACTTATGCAGCTGGGAACAGAGGGTATGTGATTGCTTATAAAAAGAGGGGGGTATTTAATATATATATATATATATATATATATATATATATATATATATATATATATATATATATATATATATATATACACACACACACACACACATATACACACACACACATATATATACACACACACATATATATACACACACACACACATATATACATACACAGTGAGGAACAGAAGTATTTGAACACCCTGTGATTTTGCAGGTTCTCCCACTTAGAAATCATGGAGGGGTCTGAAATTTACATTGTAGGTGCATCTTCACTCTGAGAGACAGGATTAAAAAAAATAATTCAGGAAATCACATTTTATGATTTTTAAAGAATTTATTTGTCTTGCACTGCTGAACATGAGTATTTGAACACCTGAGAAAATCAGTGGTAATATTTGGTACAGAAGCCTTTGTTTGCAATTACAGAGGTCAAACGTTTTCTGTAGTTCTTGACCAGGTTTGCACACACTGCAACAGGGATTTTGGCCTACTCCTCCACACAGATCTCCTCTAGATCTGTCAGGTTTCGGGGCTGTCGCTGAGCAACACGGAGTTTCAGCTCCCTCCAAAGATGTTCTATTGGATTTAGGTCTGGAGACTGGCTAGGCCACTCCAGAACCTTGATATGCTTAATACGGAGCCACTCCTTGGTTATCCTGGCTGTGTGCTTCGGGTTGTTGTCATGTTGGAAGACCCAGCCACAACCCATCTTCAATGCTCTGACTGAGGGAAGGAGGTTGTTGCTCAAAATCTCACAATAAATGGCCCCATTCATCCTCTCCTTAACACAGTGCAGTCGTCCTGTCCCCTTCGCAGAAGAGCACCCCCAAAGCATGATGTTACCACCCCCATGCTTCACAGTAGGGATGGTGTTCTTGGGATGAAACTCGTCCTTTTTCCTCCAAACACGACAAGTGAAGTTCAGACCAAAAAGTTCTACTTTGGTCTCATTTGACCACATGACTTTCTCCCATGCCTCCTCTGGATCATCCAGATGGTAATTGGCAAACTTCAGACGGGCCTGGACATGTGATGACTTGAGCAGGGGAACCTTCCGTGCAATGCATGATTTGAAACCATGACGGCGTAGTGTTCTACCGACAGTGACCTTTGAAACTGTGGTTCCAGCTCTCTTCATGTCATTGACCAGCTCCTCCCTTGTAGTTCTGGGCCGATTCCTCATCTTTCTGATCATCAGTGATACCCCACGAGGTGAGATCTTGTATGGAGCCCCATTTCGAGGGAGACTGACAGTCGTCTTTAGCCTCTTCCATTTTCTAACAATTGCTCTAACAGTTGACCTATTTTCACCAAGCTGCTTGGCAATTGCTCTGTAGCCTTTTCCAGCCTTGTGGAGGTCCACAATTTTGTCTCTGGTGTCTTTTGACAACTCTTTGGTCTTGGCCATGGACGTAGTTGGCATCTGACTGATTGTGGGGTGGACAGGTGTCTTTAAAGAGCTCAGGCAGGTGCTACTAAGTTAGATTGAGTGGAGTAGAGGTGGACTTTTTAAAGGCACAGTAACAGGTCTTTGAGAGCCAGAATTCTTGCTGTTTCTTAGGTGTTCAAATACTTATGT
Organism: Staurois parvus; assembly: GCF_062004578.1. Lineage (NCBI taxonomy): Eukaryota > Metazoa > Chordata > Amphibia > Anura > Ranidae > Staurois > Staurois parvus. The sequence goes on from NW_028317821.1 coordinate 12,087,931, forward strand.
TCAGCAGTGTAAGACAAATAAATTATTTAAAAATCATACAATGTGATTTCCTGAATTTTTTTTTAAATTCTGTCTCTCAGAGTGGGAATGCATCTACAATGTGAATTTCAGACCCCTCCATGATTTCTAAGTGGGAGAACTTGCAAAATCGCAGGGTGTTCAAATATTTCTATTCCTCACTGTATATATATAATATATACTCTCACACACATATACACACACCAATGTTTTGCCTGTCATTTCTATTTTAAACTGAATGGGTTGCTTTACAAGGTGAGGTTTACATATACTTTAATGAAACTGAAGATGTCACATACCTACTGTCTGCATACGTCACCTACTGGCGGAACTGTTCTTATGACCAGCAGCCTTTGGTTCCAGTATTCTCTCCCAAGTGTTTACCTGCAGCTTTGTATCTCTGCCAATATCCTTCACCTGCATCTTTTTTTGCTTTGCTTTATAATGTAGATTACAAGAACAGAGGAGGCTGGCAGCTCTAATTTGAAGATCTCACTTCTGAAGCTCCTGGGTGATAAACTAGTGTGTACCATCTGCATCTTCCCAATACTGTACACATTCATTTTACATGGACTATGGCTGACCCGGAGAAAGCAAGCGATGCTCCTGCTTTGGGGGCAATTTCCAATACCCTATGAGGGTATTGATACTGAGTACCTGAAGCAGTTTGCACAACAGGATATATAATGTCTCTGCCAGAGCACTTGATGCTTTCCTACACTATGGAGAAGAGAAAAACTCTAAAATCTATGCGTATACTATCAGAGTCATACAAGTATTGCAGAGAGTCTTGATGCTCTAATGGCTTGTTCTAGGATAAGCAGATATATTCCCAGCTACAGTTGCAAGAAAAAGTATGTGAACCCCTTGGGCTTACGTGGAGTTTTGCATGAATTGGGCATAAAATGTGCTCTGAACGTCATCTAAGTCACAACAATAGAAGAACACAGTCTGCTGAACATAATACTACACAAACATTAGATGTTGCCATGGTTTAATTGCACATAACATGTAAACATTCACAGTGCAGGGAGGAAAAAGTATGTGAGGCCCTAGCTTAATGACTTCTCCCAGAGCTAATTGGAGCCAGGAGTGAGCCAACCTTGACTCCAATCAGTGTGATGATATTGGATGTGTTGCTGACACCTGTCCTACCCTTAAAAAAGACACACCTGTTTTGGGTTTACTGGTTTCAAGAAGCACTGTCTGATGTGAACCATGCCTCGCAGAAAAGAGCTCTCAGAAGACCTACGATCAAGAATTGTTGACTTGCATGAAGCTGGAAAGGGTTACAAAAGTATCTCCAAAAGCCTTGATGTTCATGTGTCCACGGTAAGACAGACTGTCTACAAATGGAGAAATTTTAGCACTGTTGCTACTCTCCCTAGGCTTGGTCGTCCTGTAAAAATGACTAAGAGCACAGCGCAGAATGCTGCATGAGGTAAAGAAGAATCCCAGAGTGTCAGCTAAAGACCTACAGAAATCTCTGGCACATGCTAACATTTTTGTTGACACATCTAAAACATTAAACAAGAATGGAGTACATGGGAGGACACCACGGAGGAAGCCATTGCTGTCCACAAAGAATATTGCAGCACGTTTGAAGTTTGCAAAAGAGCACCTGGATGTTCCACAGCACTACTGGCAAAATATACTGTGGACAGATGAAACCAAGATTGAGTTGTTTGGGAAGAACACACAACACTATGTGTGGAGAAAAAAAGGCACAGCACACCAACATCAAAACCTCACCCCACTGTAAAACATGGCGAAGGGAGCATCATGGTTTGGGGCTGCTTTGCTGCCTCAGGGCCTGGACGGATTGTTGTGATTGATGGGAAAATGAATTCCAGAGTTTATCAAGACATTTTGCAGGAAAACGTACGACCATCTGTCCGCCAACTGAAGCTCCGCAGAGGATGGGTGATGCAACAGGACAATGACCCAAAGCATACAAGTAATTCAACAAAACAATGGCTGCAACAGCACAGAATACGCCTTCTGGAGTGGCCCAGTCAGAGTCCTGACCTCAACCCGATTGAAATGCGGTGGCATGACCTTAAGAGAGGATTCACACCAGACATCCCAAGAATATTGCTACACTGAAACAGTTTTGTGAAGAGGAGTGGTCCAAAATTACTCCAGATCGTTGTGCAGGTCTGATCTGCAACTACAGAGGTTGAGGTTATTGCTGCCAAAGGAGGGTTGACCAGTTATTAAGTCCAAAGGTTCACACACTTTTTCCTCCCTGCACTGTGAATGTTTAGATGTTATGTGCAATTAAACCATGGCAACATCTAATGTTTGTGTAGTATTATGTTCAGCAGACTGTGTTCTTCTATTGTTGTGACTTAGATGACGTTCAGAGCACATTTTATGCCCAATTCATGCAAAACTCCACATAATCCCAAGGGGTTCACATACTTTTTCTTGCAACTGTATTGTTCCCAGAAAGATATCTGCTGTCTATGGATACCCACAACCCTTAAATCCAGTATATTGTGGTTTTTAGCTGTCTGAATAAAAATGATGATGTAGTCACTTAAAGTATCCCAATTAGGAGAAGACACAAATTTGCACTGCTAGATTCAGCATTTCTTTACTGAATGACTACTGCATTTTGGCTTTGAAGGTTTGCTAGCATACTGTGCTCTTCCAGTGTGGTCAATATGAATAAATCAGCTGCTGTTTCTTTGCTCATTATTGCCTATATGGTGTATGCTTTATTAGAAATTGCATGGGTATGTTATGAAAGAACCCAGTGGGCTTCAAAAGCTATTTGAAACAGCTTTCCTTTAATCCTCAGTGCAAGGCATCCTGTTATGGATGTACAGATGATAGCGTGTGCCCTCCTTTTGATGCTAAAAGCATCCTTTTTCTCAGTTGTTGTCATCCTAAGCTTTTTATCCTTTTCCATATAGGTCATCTGCCAGTGCTAGGTCTAAAGCATGAGTAGCCTAAATAAATAGGCTGGCAGCCTGCCACAGACCTTGGTGAAACCGATGAACAGTTAGTAAAATACAGCAATCCCTTAAAAACCAATAAGCCTAAAACACAACTGGGTTTTTTTTAAACAAAAGTATTCAGTAGAATAAATCAGCTATTTATTTAGCCATTTTAGATCTCCATCAGCTTAGGTAATCACTTTGTTCTTTACAGTCCAATGCTTCAATTTTTACACCTCTACAGAAAAAAATTAATGGATAATGTACTTTGACCCACCTTCCCACCTTTGCAGCCAAGAAGTAAACAGAAGAATATTTATCATTGTTAGTGTTCTCAGCCACCTGTACAATTCTATGTGTTGAGCAAAGGAGGACTCTGGTCATATGTAATGATGGTGTCTGCCTAGATCACATGCTGAGCAAAAGATGGGGACTTGGCCAATTAGCCACTATACTGTGGTCCAGACTCGCCTCCAGCTTGGAAGAGTACAGAGGGCAGAGAGCGCTGGAAATGATAAACACTATGCTGGTTCAGTGCAGACTAGAGATCGGAAAGTTTTTTTATCTGCAACACAGCCAACAGATCGCTTTTAGCTTTTGTATTAATTATAGGATTTAAGGATCACAGTGGGGAATCACCCTGGTGAAAAGGGTACTTATGCTGCATGAGCTATGCAAGGCTTCTCACATAGCTCCGATTCTTAGGCAATCTGCATTAATAGCTGGGGGATGCTTCAGGGGGCCCTGTAGCAAAACAATCATTTTATAATATTACAATTTTTAGCAAAAGGTAAATCATATATAAAATAGATATTGGTAAGCATGTTACAGCATGTTTAGTAAGCATGTTTCGGTAAGCATGTTACAGGGTGAGAAACATTGTAACCTCATAAGAGGAAGTGCCTAACCAAGCTTATTTATTACAGGATTAGCAGGTATTATTTTAATAAAAGCTGTAGGTTAAATTATCTGACATTTCGGTGACTAGGTTTGCATCTAGTAACCACTTCCAGTCCATACAACAAACTGGTACATCGCTGGATGGGAAGGGTGACATCTCGGTCATCGATGCAGCTTTAGGTACCATAGTTTGGCGCTGCTGAATGGGTATACACAGTAATAAAGTATGTTTGGAATCTATTTACTTGGCGTAACATCAGCTCTTATATTTTACTGAAAAAAAGGTTATTATTTTGTGTTTTTGTGCATTAAAATTCATTAAATTGCATTTTTTCCGAAAAAAATTGTGTTTTGTGTTGCTGTGCAAATATTGTGTAACATAAATATATGCAACACCCACCATTTTATGTTCTAGGGACTCTGCTTAAAAAAAATGTTTTGAGATTTTATAGGATAAGTTCACCTTTCATAAAATGTTACACCCATATTCAGGGTGTAACATGTTACGAACGAACTGGCCACCTTTACTCCCCACTCTCCATTGTGACAGCTAGCGAGGAATCTTCTCCTCCCTGCTAGCTGTCACAATTTAAAAAAAAAAAAACGGTGTTCTGTCAATGAACTACAAGTCCCAATCAGCCTTTGCGGCTATCGGCTTGTAGTTCTCAACTAACTACCACGGAATGCCGTGGTAGTTTAGTGACTCTGTCAGTATATCTGCTTCCCTGTACATCCCGTATGGTCAAGCAGATATACTGACAGGTCTGCAGGAGACCCGCATGGCACCAACAATCTGCTGATTGCTGGCACAATGCTTTAGAAGCCCCAGAAACAAAAAATAAAAAGGCACTTTTTTTTTACTTGCAAAAAATGTGCATTTATTTTTCTGTAAAAAAGGTGAAGTTATCCTTTAAGTAGTTTTCAAGCAAAACAATTATGTTTTTTACATGTAGGGGAGGAATGTCAGAATTTGCCTGGCCTTGAACTGGTTAGTATAGTCGACACTGTTCTTTTCTTTCAGATATTTTACAGAGAAGCCCAGCGTTTTAAATCTAAGTAAACAACGGATTAAACAAAACATGTCAGATAACCAGAATCTCATAATCCAATGTCTTCCCAAAGAGGAATCTGATATCTGGACATGGACGTCACAAGATCTCATCAGAAAGTTTATATGGAGCTGCACAAGGAACCAGTGAAGAGGTTGGTTGGAAGTGAAACATTGCTCTATGGCACAAGACATAAGAGGCCTTAACAGATGCAAATCTCCTTTGATGTTTCTGAAGGACTGACATTTGCTTCACATGTCACAGATTTACTTTCAAATATTTACGCGAAGATCAAACGTGTGGATAGCCCCGCATTAGTCCAGACAGTTACAGCACAGCACATTATGCAATCTACCTCAGTTAAGGGTCTATTTTTATTTTAGGAAAACAGAACGTTCTGTATGCCTGCCAAATGTAATGGTCAGTTATAGCTGGGTGTATTCTATAATATATGTTAACTATTTCTGTGGACAAGTCATTAAAGTTGGTACTTTAGCTTACAAAAGAAAGGCAACTGCATTAAGTAGAAACAAAATAAAAATATAGAGAAAATATCATAATGTAGGTTTATCAATAAAAGCAATGCTTAATTGGTAACTGTACTACACAACTTCTGTCCTCTCTAGAATGACTAATGCTACGTGGGATTCAGGTATGAAAAGAGGTACAGTCCTACTAACTCTGTATCTTGCCTGTTCTATGTACCAGAAACACATGCAAATGTTGCCTCCATAACCGCCTATGAAACTCAAAGCACAGTGCAGAGCATTTACTGTCACATTTGAGCAAATGGAAACATGTAGGCATATTACCGAATAAAAATCATAATGAGATATTAAATGTTCCTTTTCCTCTAGAATAGTTCTATACCTAATAAATGTAGCCACAGGACTGAATACTGACTGAGAAAACTATGTACATAAATAGCTGAAGGGAAGTCTAGATTTCGGGACAGCTGGCTGAAATAGCTCACAGCTCTAGGCCATCTTTCTTGCTGGATAATAATTATAGCCAAACTAGTGGAATAGCTACACCGTGTTAAGTAGAGGAAAATATGGACCAAAAATGCTTGTCTTTTTCTGCCTCATTGCACCTATCAGAAACCCAAATACTATGTTGATAATGTGTACTTATACTGGGTGGGCTGGATAAAGGGAAGGCATTATTACCAATAATAAATGGAAGGTGTCATGTGCGCTGCCAAAAAAGTAATATAAAGATTCACTGCGGCTGCAAGAACCCAAAAGTGTTCCCACACAAATATTAGTATTATTATTACCAATAATGTTCATGAGCTCAGTGTACATTCTGCATCATGGGCCAGAGGAGTGTAGCTCTAACTCCAACTTCAGGTGACCGTGTTTTAGGGGGTGTAAGGTTGCCCTTGTCAATATCTGAACATATTTCAGGACAATGTAAGCATGACAATGTGTACTGTACGCACATTTGCCTTGTTAGGAATTGTGTGGTTGGAAAGATTTGTGATGGCTTGTGAACTCTACCAAGCCATTGAATCAGCTTGACACTTCGGCAACTATTATTTTCAGAAAGATCAAGAAATGTCATATTTCTCTCAGCATAGGGTTCCTTCTCATAGTGAAAACAAAATTGTACCCTGACAACTGTATCTTTTTAGTACTTGTATTGACTGAATTAAAGGAGAAGTGTGGGAATGTGTAAAAAAAGATAATATACACAGGACAGCACAGTGGCAAAGTGGTTAGCACTTCAGCCTGGCAGCACTGGGGATGTTGGTTCGAATCCCAACAAGAGCACTACCTGCCTGGAGTTTGCATGTTCTCCCTGTGCTTGGGGAAGGGCGGGGTTCCTCCGGGTACTCCAGTTTCCTCCCACACTCCAAAGACATGCTGGTGGGTTAATTGGCTCCTGCATATATTGGCCCTAGTATGTGTAGGTATGAACATGCGTTAGGGAGGGCATGGAATGATGTGAATGTGTAATAAACATGTAAAGCACTGGGTAAATTGACTGCGCTATTTAAATACCTTTAATAATAACACATACTCACCTCTATGCTGCAGTATCAGTCCAATTCTGCTGCTTTCTCCTAACCTCTAAATCTGAGAACCGAGAGCTCACATGACTACTGATCGCTCAGTTGTCCGTACACTCTGAGCAGAGAGCTGTGACTGTCAGTCAGCAATTTCTACCCTGCCCCTCCAGTGCTCACTGGAGCACCGGGCTAGGAAGGAGGTGGGAGTGGCTAGCTCAGCCTCTCAGCGGCACGCTGAGAAACCTTCCTTAATATACACCTTTTCCCAATGACCAAAGTGTCGAGCAATCTGATTGGTTGATTTTATGAGCATGTTTGATCTTATGTGTCTAGACCTAGAACAGCTGTATGCATAGATTTTAATTAAAAAGTTAAATAGATACTCCTTGTCTCGTTTATGGCAAAACTGCAATCTTCAACATCCTTGTACAAAGGTGGACACAACAGCCATGTTGAAATTTTCTTCACCATAAACAAGTACACTATGAATATCTAGGATGCCTTAAACCCATTTACCATATACTTCTCATATTGCTTAAGGGAAAATTGCATGTTTTTACTGCATAAGTAAAGACTCTACCTAAAAGGCTATTTCTCATAAACAAGGGCCTCATGAATATTTAAGACTTTTCCAAATCTAAATCAGATAAACTTGCATTTTACAATGCTAGTAGATTTGCAAATAACCTGCTCTGAACCTCCCCCTGACTCTCCACATAATTATCCAAAAATAGGACAACCCAACATAACAAAGGTAAGGTAATCATCTTGTGCATAAATTAACATAGTAAGGAGTCCTTAGCTATCCTTTGGTCAATAACATGAAAAAATAAATTATATATGTGTATGTGTGTGTGTGTATATATATATATATATATATATATATATATATATATATATATATATATATATATATATATATATATATATATATATAAAAAGGTCATACCTCGAGTGATGCAGGATACTTATTATTTCATAGCAACCACAAAAAGGCTCTAACTATAGACTGAACCATCACTTAGGGGTGGACTGATGCTTTGACAGATTTTGCAAGAAGTGTTATTGATTTAAACATTATTGGCAACAAAATGCATAGTGTAAAGACAACCACCGACATCAGACGATGATTAGAAGTAATATAAGAGCTTAAAAACACAGCAACTTGTACACCTTGATTGGGTCTTGTTGTGCATGTAAATGAAACAGATAAACCAAGGCAGTCACCCCCTAGCCACAGTCATAGACCTACAGTGATAAGGCAAATTTATCTGCTGGTAATTCCTCCCAAGGAAATTTGATGATAATGTCCATTGGGACAGAGACAGAACAATTATCATCAGAAAACTGGTCATCGTTCAAAAGGCTTTCTTGAGACATAATTCACAACAGATTCCAAATATGCATTGCAAGCAAAATTGTGTAGTGAGTGGCCTGTGTATTGATCCTCTGCACTGTACTGATGAAAGGTTGGAATATTATGCTACAAAACCTGGGACCTTGGCGCTGATAAACACAATAGATTAATTCTTGTTAGCTATCAAGGCAAACAGATACCATTCTTTACAGTTTTATTGAGCCACTCTTATCCACAAGACGATGCCAATTCCTGGAATTTTGCCTGCACTGAAAACCCAATTAACTGGGTCTGGGAATACATGGAGTACAGTGAGTTACTTTTCTTCATATACAATCTAATAACTGCTGCATGGCTGCAAAGCGCTAATGTTTATGAAAATCATTTCTCCAGCTGTGACATAAATGTTGTTATCCTTATATGTGTGGATGACAAGCTTATGAATTATTTGTCGCAGCTCATTGAAAAAGTCTGTACTTGGAAGGCACACATTTAACCACTTGGAAGACACCCCAGGCGTATTCTAACATTTTCTTTACATGTAAAAATCAGTATTTTTTGTTTTCCCCTAGAAAGTTACTTAGAACCTCCAAACATTATATATGTTTTTAAACAGTGGCCCTAGAGAATAAAATGGTGGCTGCTGCAATTTTTTATGTCACACAGTATTTGTGCAGCAGTTTTTCAAACTCAATTTTAAAAATAATTATACCTTCATGGATTTTAATGCAAAAAGCACAATATATCCCCATTATTTGTAAAATATATAAGATGAGGTTATGCCGAGGAAATAGATTCCCAACATGCCATGCTTTAAAATTGTGCATGTTCGTGGATCATTAAAAATCTCCACAGGTAATGCTTTAAAAAGGTTTACAGGTTACCAGTTTGGAGTTACAAAGGAGTTCTAGTGCTAGAATTATTGCAATCGCTAGAATGTTCGCAGTAATACCTCACATTTGTGGTGCAAGCACCGTTGACATTTGACCTACATATACATATACATACATATTTGACCCCCCGTGCTCGCGTGCACAGACTAACGACAGGGGCACTTTAAAAATTAAAAAAATAATTTTATTAAAAAGGTTTTGTTTAACATTGTCCTTGTATTTATTTATTTATTTTTTGATCACTTTTATTCCGATTACAAAAAATGTAAACATCTCTTTTGATAAAAATAAAGCATGATAGGTCCACTTTATGGAGACCTCTGGGGCTATAAGACCCCATATCTCTCCTCTACCCTTGAAAGCACGAGATCAAAAGAAAAAATAAAATGTCAGTGTTTTTATCTGCCCTAACCGGAAGTGACGAAAATGCTGGTCACTTCTGGCCTCCTAGACCATAGAGGTGATTGGAGACAAACTGGTCTCCGAATACCTCTATTATAAGCCGATGCAACTGCAGGATTCGAAGAACCCAATATAAGTTCACTTATCACCTTTCATGTTGGGAGTGCTGTGTGTCTGCTGCCATCTTTTTTCTACAACTTCCTGGATTCCCTGCACGTTTTGAAGCTTCTCCTCTGCTGTTTAATTTCAGTTGCTAGGGACTACATATCCCATGGTACCTTGCTGCCTTAAAGAAGAGATTTCTGTATTGACTCCACCTCCTGAAAGCCGAAAGAGCTGCTGCTCTCATGCACATCGCTGGATTGAGATCAGGCTCAAGTATAAGGGGGACTGGGGAGGAGTTGCATTTGGAAGGTTTCTTACTTTAATGTATAGAATGCATTAAGGTAAAAAAAGAAAAAAAAATTTTTGCTTTTACAACCACTTATGTATATGAAATGTATGATCTAATATGATTTAAAATTTTGACCATAGACATGCTTTAAAAATGTACAAATGGTAAACAGACTCAGCTTCATGCATTTGTATATCATTAACCCATACAACAATTATTTTACTAATTAAGAGAGTGGCTTGGGTAAAACAAAATTCAGAAAAAACAATTCTTACCATTTATTACTGGTGTGTAAACAACAATCCCAACCAAGTTTGGGTCGGAAACAGTTGTGTCTAGTATAAGGCCGCCAACACTGAAAAAAAACAAAAACTTGTTAATAAGGCAGAACATGCTAGGTACTTAATGACTTATTTAACATCTTGATTCTGTTTTAAGATGCTATGAGTTCAAGTAACTGTATCTCTTCTGGGACCCACTCAGGCTTTGTCACAAGCTATGCAGCAAAGATGTGAGACTTCCTTTGTAGTCAGTCTCCAGGATGTGCAAGTGGCTTCGGGCTTTAATTAATAGACTAACACAGCCTAGACACACAGCAAAGGAACACACAAGATAAAACTGGGAAGTAGAAAAGTTTCAAAACATGACTTGCAGCAACTATTAAGCCATTTTGTATCATATGCTTGGTCTATAGAAAAGAAAAAAAGCAAAAATGGGATTATAGATGAAATGCCAAATTAAGTGTGATAAATATTTTATTGACGAAAAAATGTTATTGGGAAAAAAAAAAGGTTTATATAACCCAATTAGTTTTAAATTCAGGGAGGGTAAGATTAAAATTGTGTCATATAAAAGGTAATGAACCCCACATTATTTTTAGTGGTATTGGGTACCACACAATGCCACTATGTTTGTTCTACAGCAATGGTCTAATGACTGTAAAAAAAAAATCTATTGCTCATCACAACCTTCTCTCCATCTTCCTACCAGCTGCCCACATGCATAATAAAGGTTGCACAAATGTGAACCTAGCCATCTTTGAAGAAAGGTTTACCAGACGCAAGGGGCATACGTTACATTCTCTTCATTAATTTATTACACACACACATATACAGTGGGGATCGAAAGTTTGGGCACCCCAGCTAAAAATTTGTATTAATGTGCATAAAGAAGCCAAGGAAAGAAGGAAAAATCTCCAAAAGGCATCAAATTACAGATTAGACATTCTTATAATATGTCAACGAAAGTTAGATTTTATTTCCATCATTTACACTTTCAAAATAACAGAAAACAAAAAAATGGCGTCTGCAAAAGTTTGGGCACCCTGCAGAGTTAATATCTTGTACTCTCCCCTTTGGCAAGTATCACAGCTTGTAAACGCTTTTTGTAGCCAGCCAAGAGTTTTTCAATTCTTGTTTGAGGTATCTTTGCCCATTCTTCCTTACAAAAGTCTTCCAGTTCTTTGAGATTTCTGGGCTGTCTGTCACGCACTGCTCTTTTAAGGTCTATCCATAGATTTTCAATTATGTTGAGGTCAGGAGATTGTGAAGGCCATGGCAAAACCTTCAGTTTGTGCCTCTTGATGTAATCCCCCGTGGATTTCGAGGTGTGTTTAGGATCATTATCCATTTGTAGAAGCCATCCTCTCTTTAACTTCAGCTTTTTCACAGATGGTTACCATCCAAAATTTGCTGAAATTTTATTGAATCCATTTTTCCTTCTACTTGTGAGATGTTCCCTGTGCCACTGGCTGCAACACAACCCCAAAGCATGATTAATCCAACCCCATGCTTAACAGTTGGACAGAGGTTCTTTTCATTAAATTCTGTGCCCCTTCTTCTCCAAATGTACCTTTGCTCATTCCGGCCAAAAAAGTTCAATTTTAACCTCATCGGTCCACAGAACTTGTTTCCAAAATGCATCAGGCTTGTCTATATGTTCATTTGCAAAGTTCAAACGATGATTTTTGTGGTGAGGACGTAGAAGAGGTTTTCTTCTGATGACTCTTCCATGAAGACCATATTTGTACAAGTATCTCATTATAGTGGAATAGTGTACCACAACTCCAGTGTCTGCCAGATCTTTCTGGAGGGATCGTGCAGTCAAACGTGGGTTTTGAATTGTTTTTCTCACAATCCTGCGAACTGTTCTGTCTGATATTTTTCTTGGTCTTCCAGATCTTGCTTTAACTTCCACTGTTCCTGATGACTGCCATTTCTTAATTACATTCCGAACAGAGGATATTGACATCTGAAAACGCTTTGCTATCTTCTTATAGCCTTCTCCAGCTTTGTGAGCGTCAACTATTTTCAGTTTCAGTTTTCTAGACAACTGCTTAGAAGAACCCATGGTGCTGATTGTTGGGGCAAGGTCAGATGAGTCTGGGCATTTAAAACCTTTGAGATTGACATAACCTGGTCTTCCCAGACGATGATTGAGAAAAATCCATGACACTGGCAGGTCTCAGCTTTGCAAAGGGGGCAGTGCATGCTATAAATTCTGCAGGGTGCCCAAACTTTTGCAGACGCCATTTTTTTGTTTTCTGTTATTTTGAAAGTGTAAATGATGGAATTAAAATCTAACTTTTGTTGACATATTATAAGCATGTCTAATCTGTAATTTGATGCCTTTTGGAGATTTTTCCTTCTTTCCTTGGCTTCTTTATGCACATTAATACAAATTTTTAGCTGGGGTGCCCAAACTTTCGATCCCCACTGTATATATATATATATATATATATATATATATATATATATATATATATATATACACATATATACATATACACACACACACATATAAACATATACATATACACACATTACCATTGCGGTCAATGCTGATGACAAATTCATATACAGTCTTTTAACTATCATGGCTGTTTGTAAAACATCAGGATACAGATTTGTTTCCTACTGAGAGATAATCCATATTGTGAAAAGTATCAATGAATTTAGCTCTATATCTTCATGCATATTTGTCTTACTGATGTAATTGCATCTATGAGATGGAGGAACCCTGCTGGGGAAAGCACCATGTGTCATAATCATAGCTTATTTTGATGGCTGTTATGCAAAATTTGTACAATGAATTACGGTATCTGGTGTCAAATTAAAAGGTGTTCTTCAGAGTAGAACTCTCTCTCTTGTCCTCCTCTGCCATCTGTGGTTGTATAACGTTTCCGTGGGTGATGTAAGGGAGCCCCCCCCAAAGGGTTTTTTCTTCCATTTTTTTTGTCATAAAATGTATTCTTTTGGATCCTATTTTTTGAACGATATAAGCTTCCTTTGCTTTTGTGCCATTTTACTGCCTCCCCCTCACCCCATTACCAGGCCACCTCTTCTTTGTATTACATCAGCATAGATAAGTGTGCATAGTCTTGATTTTCAGACACAACAAAGTTCAGTTTTTTGATGGGAATATCTGTTTATCATGCTACTAGGAGGTCTAGCAAATATTTGCACATGACCACTTGTGTAAACCAATTTAAAGCAACGGGAAAAATTTAATTGGTGTACCATTAAATATTTGCCAAAAAAAGCACACATCGACAATTGTTTCCACCGTTTAGAGGGAGCTCTTGATCAAATACTGGACTCAAGCTTTAGAGCAGTTGTTTCAATAAGTATCAACAATATTTTGTCTTATGACATTTATGGTACTGTGCGGTCATCTAGAGTTTGCAGGCAGAAATGTTTTCCCTATAGAAATTGGTGTAGGAAGGAAGCGTGAAGAGCTACGCCTATGTGGGAATGGCTACAAACATTCAAAACAGACCTGAACCAAAGCAGAGTGGGGACAACCCTGTAGCTCCACCAGAAGAAAGACTGCTAAGATCAAGAACCTTTTTATCCTGCAACTGCTTAAATGCCCTAGGTCCTGTTTGCTAGGAAAACATGGGTCAGCTATAATGGAAGCCGAATCACTTTTAGTACTTCAATAACGGCATGCAGACAACTGTCAATACTCACTCAGTAGAGAGATCGACAGTGTGTGCATATATATATATATATATATATATATATATATATATATATATATATATATATATATATATATATATATATATATACACATATATATATATACACACACACAAGAATGCTGCGTTTACAAACTACGTACAGTTACAGGAAACAGTAGAAGACATACAAAGCGCGCGTGTGTGTGTGTGTGCGTGCGTGCGTGTACATACATATTTACACTTTGTATGTCTTCTACTGTTTCCTGTAACTGTAAGTAGTTTGTAAACACAGCATTCTTGTTAAGTAACAGCACATTAAAAAAACTACTGGGTGCTTTCCTGCAAAGAATTTGACAAACAGGTCCTAAGAAAAAGCAAAAAGCCCCTCCACCTCCACAACTCTAGGCCATCTCACCCTCCACATCCTAATCTCAAGGCCACCTCCCAATTTACCTCCCCATTTCTAGGCCACCTCCACCTTCCCGTTCCTACGCCTCCTTCACCTTATTATCTCCAAGCTGCTTCCCTCACCACCTTCCCATCCCTTGGATGCCTTCCCCTGTATCTTCTCATCTCCAAGCTACATTCCCCCCCCCCTTACTTTCCCATCTCCAGACACCATCCCCCTTCACATTTCCAGGCCGCCTCCTCCTTCTCCCAACGCTCCCTTCCAAGGCCACCTCCCATTTACCTCCCTATTCTAGGCCACCTCCACCTTTCCAGCCCTGGCCGACAGCCACCTTCCATCTCTAAGATGCCGCCTCCTCCTCCACTTTCAAATCTCCAATCTGCCTCCCCCACCACCTTCCCATCCCTAGGACACCTTCTCCTCCACCTTATCATTTCCAAGCTGCCTCCCCCATCACCTTCCTATCTCCAAACTGTTACCATTAAATTAATTCAAATTATGATACAAATAACTAATAAAAGTGTATAAATACCAAAAAATATTTAAATAGATAGTTTCAATTAATCAATCTCCTCCAAATAAATATCAAAATAATTCCACATGAAATACTCCTCTAAAAAAATATTATACCAAGTGCTCATAAATCATCTATTAGTGACATGATGTACTTACTAATACCCTCAATTTCATTTATATTCATAATACCCTCATTTAATATAATAAAAATAGTAAACCAACTAATAACCCTCAACTAAAACGCATTTAAATGATCCCCCATAAATAAAAATAACCAAATGCTCATAAATAATTAGTAGTGATTAGTATGAATCCAAATATCATCAAAATAATAGTCCCATTGAATAAACAATTGTTTATATATAGTGACTTGGTGCTTGTTGTTCTTCAAATTTGTGACTTTTGTGAATCCTTCAAATAGTGAAGATGTGCGCTCACCTCCTTTGATGCCTGCAATTAGGCTATACACGCTTTCGGTTCACTTTCCCTGGAACCTGCTAGACATATACTTTTGCTGGTAAAATTGGGAGATCCTTCCTTTAGGAGTAATGGGTGTATCCTCTGGTGGCTGATTATCCCCTCAGGGATTACACACTCCTTTTGTTATCCCAGACCTCCTAATTATCCTCTGCTTGTGTTACACCGCATGCAGGAAGAAATAGAGGACATAGTGCTTTACCTTTTAAAACTTTTTATTCCCACCATCCAAGTATTAAACTCACATTAGACAGGTTTAAATAACGCAATATCCCATTGGAAATCCTCTGCTGGCCTCTGAGTCATACACCTGCCGTCTATCGTGTTGTGCGGCTCCTCTCCGAGTGATGACGTAGCCCCTCCCCTACGCGTTATGCCTCCAATCACGTGGCTTCATCACAATCCCCTGATGAAGCCACGTGATTGGAGGCGTAACGCGTAGGGGAGAGGCTACGTCATCACTCGGAGAGGAGCCGCACAACACGATAGACGGCAGGTGTATGACTCAGAGGCCAGCAGAGGATTTCCAATGGGATATTGCATTATTTAAACCTGTCTAATGTGAGTTTAATACTTGGATGGTGGGAATAAAAGTTTTAAAAGGTAAAGCACTATGTCCTCTATTTCTTCCTGCATGCGGAGTAACACAAGCAAAGGATAATTAGGAGGTCTGGGATAACAAAAGGAGTGTGTAATCCCTGAGGGGATAATCAGCCACCAGAGGATACACCCATTACTCCTAAAGGAAGGATCTCCCAATTTTACCAGCAAAAGTATATGTCTAGCAGGTTCCAGGGAAAGTGAACCGAAAGCGTGTATAGCCTAATTGCAGGCATCAAAGGAGGTGAGCGCACATCTTCACTATTTGAAGGATTCACAAAAGTCACAAATTGAAGACAACAAGCACCAAATCACTATATATAAACAACTGTTTATTCAATGGGACTATTATTTTGATGATATTTGGATTCATACTAATCACTACTAATTATTTATGAGCATTTGGTTATTTTTATTTATGGGGGATCATTTAAATGCGTTTTAGTTGAGGGTTATTAGTTGGTTTACTATTTTTATTATATTAAATGAGGGTATTATGAATATAAATGAAATTGAGGGTATTAGTAAGTACATCATGTCACTAATAGATGATTTATGAGCACTTGGTATAATATTTTTTTAGAGGAGTATTTCATGTGGAATTATTTTGATATTTATTTGGAGGAGATTGATTAGTTGAAACTATCTATTTAAATATTTTTTGGTATTTATACACTTTTATTAGTTATTTGTATCATAATTTGAATTAATTTAATGGTAATAATTTAATTATTATTTATTGAGAAGTATTTAGGAGCGCAACATATATTTGTAGATATTTCCAACACAGTTGTAGTTATGCGTTTCATGTTTGCGATCCTCTAGTAATTATCACACCTGTAGCTCGCAAGTCACTCTGATTCATCTATACCTATCTCCAAACTGACTTCCCTAACACCTATTCATCTCCAGGCTAACTTCCCCTCCTAACTCCAGGATGCCTCATCCCAACATCACAAGTTCAGGAGACCAACATCTAAACTTCATGATTCCTGGATAGGGTTTGCTGGGCATGTCTTCTCAATATCACCAAGCTGGGCTCTGTGGTTTACAATGGTGGTATAATGTTGTTAGAATAAGTGTGTGTGTGTTGAAGTCTTATGTTAAAGCCAGTGACTTTAGTTTTTCATTCCTGAAAAATGTTTTATATTTTTTAGTTCTTCTTGGACCTCTGCTTTAATTATCCAATCATCCAAAGAGTGAGAGAATAAATCTAACAATAACACCTTTCGCCTATAGCAATACAAAATTCAAAAGAAAGATACATACCTGCTAATGAGCATTGCAGTAATGACTGGCTCCCAGCCAGAATGCAGCACAATTCTTGTTGCTGGGTGTTTGGATGCTACTACAATCCATATTGGAGTTAGAGCCAAGAAGAAAGTACCAACCAGTGGTGATACAAATGAATATGAATCTAGAACACAGTAAAATAGCAAAATTTTAATTTTCTAGCAAAAAATAGAAAAAAATACTGTATTTTTGTCAGAATAAGAATTGATGGGAAATCTCTCCTTTGGGGACATGGACACAGTCAGGAAGGGTTAAAACTTTTGAAATAGTTTTTTTTTCCTACTATATGTATCTCTGATCAGGTACATACACCCTTGGTTTTTGTACCAGGCCTCAGAGGAACAGGCATTCAGAAAAAAAATTCCCCAATGAGGCCACATATTGAAATAATGACCATAAGACATTTTAATTCTTCTCAACCCTATCCAAAAGGGAAAGAACATGTTTTGTATAGCTTTGGACAGTGTACAGAAGTTTTAGAGAGTCTGCAAATCTTAACTTGTTTCTTGGTGTTTCCATTGGAAAGCTTTCTCTTCGGATCCTGTCATGTCAGAGTGACAGGATGAGGGAAAATGTCCCCAAGGACCAGAAGGAAGCATAAGCTCTAAAGAGCAGGGCCCTCTGTTTATTCTTGTACAAAATTGTATTGTAACTGTTATGTCTACCTTAATTTTGTTAAGTGCTGCGCAAACTGTTGGTGCTATATAAATCAATGTATAATAATAATAATAATATTATAATAAAAACCCTTAATCACTGCTTTCACCCAAATGATAAAAAGAGGTTTTGAGTGGAGCTTCACACTCAACTAGCTCTTCCTCTCCCATTCCTACAATTACATTTAAGAAAATGTGAGTGCTTCTCAATTTATGAGTTTCGTCAGAATTTTTCAATCCAGTTGAGTTTCAGTGGAATCCTGACAAATACAAAAAACATGTCTATTTTAGCTTTAAAAACAATATGTCTATCTGAGCTTTAAAGCTATACTAAAGCTAATTTTTAAATTAAAATAAAACATGTTATACTTACCTGCTCTGTACAATGATATGGCACAAAGCGGCCCCGAACCTCCTCTTTTGGGGTCCCCCACCGGCACTCTCCGCTCCTCCCCTTCTCTGTCTGCCCCCATAGCAAGCCGATTGCTAGGGGGCAGATGCTGCGGGCTCGTTCCTGAGTGTACCTTTAAAACACTCATAGCGTGGCTCGATCCCGCCCCCACTCCCTTCTCATTGGATTTCACTGACAGCAACAGGAGCCAATGGCTCCCACTGCTGCCTCTTTGTCCAGTGAGGAGAGGGAGAAAGAGAGAGAGAGCGGAGAGCATGCATGCAGGTAAAAAAAACATTTAGCCTTTAGAACCCATTTAATAATGCACAGTAAACATTGGCTTCACTGTTCGGTACTTTTTTTTAAAAAAAAAAAACAGTCAATTTTAACCAGTCTAAATTTTTATAGCTTAGTTGCTCTTTTTTGTCCAGCTATGAATTCAGACATAAGCACAAAACAATCAAACACTGGAATTTCCTATTTATGTTAGCTGTAAACGCTTTTATATTAGTAGCAATACTGGTCATTTGGCCTGGTGCTGACATTTATAAAATCCAAAGTCTAATTTATAAAGTGAAAAAATAAGTATCTTCATCATTGCAAACAGATTAAAACTTTAATGTATCCCTATTGCTACAGTGAGAAAATATAAAAATTATTAGTAGCCTGTAAAAAAAAAAAAAAAAAAATCTTTAATACCAAAAGAACACAGTAGTAAAGTAGAAGATGGGAGAAGGAACCGCAGCACCTAACAAGGGACCAGGTAACTGACACCCCAGAAGTGTTACATACCAATGGCACGCATAGCTCTCTAAGACTGCAAAGATTTGACTCAACTCCCACCAGAAAGCCTGGTATTAAACATCTTCTTTTATAGTCTGCTTTAAATTTTGTTACTATAGAGACAAAGTCATTTTAAAGATTTCAACCATCATTTTCCACCACAGGCTTTAATTTGATTGGTTGTTAGGGTCTTTTCAAATCAGAAGCTCATTTTGTTTGAAAGAAAAAAAAAAAAAAGCAGAAGATGCCTGTACATTTCACTTCCATCGCAAATCCAAAAAATAAGGGTTTATTGCTCATTTAAGTGTGCAAAACCATTAAAATAATTCCTTTTTGCCCTTGGGCCAGCTGTGCATCCAGAAGATCAGGTTTACAGCCTAATATTATAGAGCCTATTACTAAAGTGTTTCAGGCTTGTTGGCCATCGTTAGTGCAAAGTATGAAAACCATGGCTTCTATGAGTTAGGTCTTAAATAAGGCCCATTACACAAAGGGCAATTACGATAAACAAAATGCAATAGCAGTCCATTATGTTTTTACTTCAGCCAGATCACTAGCAGGAAACTGTTGTACCAGGTTACCACAGATAGTAATACGAAGGAAAAAATGTAAGTGATACCGTTCATGTGGCTAACTAAAAATATTTTAAGGTGTATTGAAAGGGTGGTTCTATACAATTCAGAAAGTGAACGGAGCCACCCTGAAATTGGAAACCCAGAGCAGTGGTCATTACATCAGACTAAACTAAACATAGGTAAGCATTAAAAGATAAAGCAGCTGCATACTCAGTAAGTGATTAAATCAGCTACTAAAAATGCTTAAAAAACTGAGGGTTTCATATTACACTCAATTACTAGGCAATGTGCTGGTACTGCAGTCAGACTGCAAATATCCAGTGACAATTATAAGATTAGTACATTGGTTATCACTTCTGCCTTGCAGCACTGGGGCCTTAGGGTCCAGCCAAGACACCATTTGCATGGAATTTGCATATTTGTTGATTTCAGGTATTTATATGACTTTGACGCAGTACTTTACATATATATTGTACATTCACATTAGTCCCTGCCCTTAAGGAGTGTGCAATCTAAGGTTCCAAACTCACATTCGTACATACAAATACTAGGGACAATTTAAACAGAAGCAAATTAACCTACCAGCATGTCTGGGACAGAAGTGCTAACCACTTAGTCACTGTGCTGCATGTTTTGCTTATGCTTGCGGGGCTTCCTTCAGGTACTCTGGTTTCTTCACACACTCCAAGAACATGCTGGGAAGTTAACTGGCTCCTGTCTAAATTGGTCCATGTATAAGTACGTATGCATGGTTTCAAGCCAATGATGATGGCTGTATATCCTGATGTTTCTGTAAGTAGTTCATCTGTCTTTTGGCAAAGATCAAGTGTAGTGTCTGTTCTTAAGTGCAGTAGGGGGTGCTATGGCGCTACTGGGGCCTTTTGGCAGGAATGGCTGGCTGTAGAGTGTCCCTGCTGGTATAAGGGCTCTGAAGGCTAGTACCAGCTGGAACAAATACCATGGCGTCCACAGGATGTGGGGCACAGGAGTAATTGCCCCAGGAAGACTGGAGGGGTCTAGTTCCTCCAGATTTCAATGGGTTTACCTCATCTGGCCATGGGCTGGGAAGGCAGAGAATCCACAGTGTCGGTGCCTCCTGGGAGTTGGGCACCCCAGGGTTGCTCTTAATGTTACTTGGGTGTGGGAGCCCCTCAGCAAGAATGAACACATGGCCACAGCACTAATGGTTTTTCTGCACTGAGCCTGTTTGTGCCAGGCCTTTTGTCTAAGTCTGGGGCAATTTTAGTTACCAAGCCACAGGAGGACCAAGCCTATGCATTGGCATAGGCACATATTTAATCCATTTTTTTTTCTTCATGTTTGTCACTGCACTTTTGTATGCATTTCTTTTTCTCACTCGGATGGAGGGGAAGGGTCTCTTGGCCTACCCTGAAGTCTTGGGGGAGGATGTGTAGCCATTAGGTTCCTTCCTGCCCTGGTCCGGGGTTCTCTCATCTTTACCTAGTATTCGTTGGCATGCATGTACGTCAAATAGGGACCCTAGACTAAAAGCTCCTCTGGCACCTACATTATGTTAGTTCATACAGTTTGTGCCTTTATTTTTACTTCTTTTTAATAAAGCATACGGCATTATAATTATCTCTTTTGGGATTTTTCTCTGAGATTTGTTTGGTAATTGAGGATGTTTAATAGTGGTTTTCATGAGTGGATGATCTTCAGCAATTCTGCATAAAGAAGTGGATATCATATCTGACCATATACAAGATCTGATCTCTAACACTTGCTGGCTGCTTTGGTGGCTGATGTGATTTGGTGCATGCGCAGTCTATCTGAACACATTGGTGGAGCACTGCTGATTTCAAAAGAGCTGGTCATTTTATTTCCATTTAACAAGAGTATGGTTTTTGGGGACTTTTTAACACATCAAATCACATTATTTTATATGTATATGCGTTTTTGAATTTTCACTATGTGCATTAGGTGAAGTTTTCACAGGTTTCTTATTCTTACAATACAATTCAATACAGGAGGAGTCAAAGGGCCCTGCTCGTTAGAGCTTGCAATCAAAAAGAAACAATGTGCATATATACATAAAGTTGTGCTCAAACGTTTGCATACCTTTGGAGAACTGATAATATACTATACAGTAAAATGAGTAAGCAACCAAAACGCGTTTAATTTATTTCTTATGGAATTCATATTCAACTATAGGTCAGAACAGAATGGAACAATCATAAAACAAAACATGGCAACAAGAAAACAAATGATATGACCCCTGTTCAAAACTCTGCATACCCTTACTTCTTTATACTGTGCATTGCCTCCGTTAGCATCAATGACAGCATGCAGTCTTTTATAACAGTTTTCTATGAGGCCCCGAATTTTTGCAAGCAGTATAGCTGGCCACGCAGCTTGGCAAAATGCCTCCAGGTCATGCAAAGTCTTTGGTCGCCCTGCATGAACAGCACGTTTGAGATCTCCCCAGAGTGGCTCCATGACATTCAGGTCAGGAGACTGATGGCCACTCAAGAACCTTCATCTCTTTATGCTATAACCACTAGAGGGTCCACTTGGCCTTGTGCTTAGGGTCATTGTCACTCTGGAAACTCCAAGAGTAAATTGTCTGCCAGTATTTGCTGAAAACATGCTGCATTCATCTTGCCATGCATTTTCACAAGATTCCTCATGCCTTTAGAGCTCACACACCACAAAACATTAGTGAGCCACCATCATGCTTCACAGTGGGGATGGTATTCTTGCCGCTATAGGCCTCGTTGACCCCTCTCCAACCTTATCGCTTATGGCTGTAACCATAAAGCTCTATTTTTGTCTTATCACTCCAGATTACAGTGTGTCAGAAGCTGTGAGGCATGTCAAAGTGTTATCGTATATACTTACTGCGACAATGCCACATAAAAAAAGCCTGGTTACAGTATCGTATTGTGCTCCATGAAACAATTACAATGTCTTTTTCCTGAGCAGCCTGTATCTCTCCTCAGGTTACCTGTGGGTTTTTCTTTGTATCCCGAACAATTCTTCTGGCAGTTGTGGCTGCAATCTTTCTTGGTCTACCTGACCTTGGCTTGGTGTCAAGAGATCCCTGAATATTCCACTTCTTAATAAGTGATTGAACAGTACTGACTGGCATATTCAAGGCTTTGGATATCTTTTTATATCCATTTCCATCTTTATAAAATGTTCCATTACCTTAATACGCAGGTCTTTTGACAGTTCTTTTTTTGCTTCCCATGGCTCAGAATCTAGCCTGCTCAGTGCATCCACGCGAGAGCTAACAAACTCATTGACTATTTATACACTGACACTAATTGCAATTTAAAAAAACACAGATGTGGGAAATTAACCTTTAATTGCCATTTCAACCCATCTGTGTCACCTTGTGTGTCTGTACCAAGGCCAAACATTCCAGGGTATAAAAACTTTTGATCATGGCCATTTGGGCGATTTCTGTTATCACTATGATTTAAACAGGAGCCAAACAACTATGTGATAATAAATGATTTCATATGATCACTATCCTTAACTAAAAGACAGTTTTGATCAGTCTTCTTTTCAATATCAATGCCAACATTTCACAATTCTGCCAGGGTATGCAAACTTTTGAGAACAACTGTATCTATACTTTGCACAACTTTCAACAAAATGATTCCAGAGCACTGGAAGTGATTCCATAAAAATATTCTCTCTAACAAATGTAACTTCTTTTTCAGCAGAAACAAAAGAAGGCATCTAGAGGAATAACTGTGTCGGAGTAGAGAGCTTGTCTATATCATTAGAGGTAGTGGTACATAGGTAATCAATATGTGAACAGCTGGTAAAGCTACATTATGCATCTTCTGTGTGGGTGGTTCTTACAGATAATTATGAAGTATTGTTTCAGAAATTCTAAACTCTAATCAATAGGAAAGCCAAACACAAATGTATTCTCATGAGAACTTCACTCTCTCATCCACAACTGTATGCAGATAAAAGGTAGCTTTAACAGTTGGCATTTGTCAGAGGGCTTCCTACATATCAGTCTGACTCCAAACCCGCAATCTAAAATAAGATTTTTACTTATAAAAGTGCAAAGATCATGGATGTGCAGTAACCATAGCAACCGGTTAGGAACCAGAAAATTGGTGTAGACGAGTGGTGGGCAACCTTTTTTTTCAACTGAGAAAACCTCTCGCCAAAACCACGATTGAAATTTATTTTGAGAGCCACATTTTTAAAACTGAAAATACATAGGATGGTACACTGTTTTTAGTTTCAATAAGTTTTTATAGTAATTCATCCCCCATAGTAATTCATCCCCCATATAGTAATTCATCCCCCATAGTAATTCAACCCCCATATAGTAATTCATCCCCCATAGTAATTCATCCCCCATATAGTAATTCATCCCCCATAGTAATTCATCCCCCATATAGTAATTCATCCCCCATAGTAATTCATCCCCCCTATAGTAATTCATCCCCCATAGTAATTCATCCCCCATAGTAATTCATCCCCCCTATAGTAATTCATCCCCCATATTAATTCATGCATCATATAGTAGTAGTAAGTAAGTAGCAAGTAGTAAGCCAAGTCCCCCCGTGTCAATTCACTTACCTTTGCTCCGCGCGTTCCTCTCGCCGTGTTCCCGCGCCGTTCCGGTCTTCAGGGCGGACTGTGAGAGGAGCCTAGCTCCTCTCACGTTTGTCACGCTGCTCCGCCTACACACATCCTGACAGCCAATCACTGGCTATCAGGATGTGAGTGGCAGCGAGACTGGCCAATCATTGCATTTGAGCGCGCTGCCCTGGCTGTTTTTTTTTTTGGATCACGCTGCAGAGTCCCTGCCGCCCGAGAGGAGGGAGGGGAGCGGGCGCCCGGCACACAAGAGCCGCGTTAAAGCGTGTAAAGAGCCGCATGTGGCTCGCGAGCCGCGGCTTGCCGACCACTGGTGTAGACTAATAAAAATTAGATTTTTTTAAATTTTTTGCAGCCGGTTGCTGTACATGGTGTTCTTTACATTGTTTTTCATACCACTCAGGCAATGGAAGAAGCAGGCTAAATAGACCAGTGTAGACTTTCCTTTGCCCAGCCACAGATGCTAAATGATCCCGGGGGAATCCAAGGAGTTTCCATGTTACATCCTACTAGCCTGTTATACTTACAAAATTTTAAGAAGCCACTGCTGACTGTTTAACCACTTGGCGTCAGGGGCAATTTTGACATTTCTCATACACATAAAATCAGCCTGGTTTGGGAGAAGATTACGGTACTTAGAACAACCAAACATTATATATTTGCAGAGGCTCTGGAGAATACAATGGTGGTTGTTGCAATTTTTTATGTCACACAATATTTGCCAAGTTATCAATTGCAAATTTTCAGAGAAAAATTACACTTAAATTAATTTTAGTGCAGACAAACATAATATAAAACCCCATTTGGTAAAATATATTAAAAAAAAAAAAAAAAGAAGAGGATGCTGCATTGAGTAAATAGATAAGAAACATACTTAAATTTTAAACTGCACACACCTGTGAAATGGCAAAAAACGATGGCATCTAAAAGGTGACACTTTAGATGCCTTTACAGGTTACCAGTTTAGAGCTAGTAGTGAGCTCGGAGACTAGAATTATTGCTCTCACATTGACGTTCATCGCAATACCTCGCGTGTGGTGCAGTTACCGTTTACACATGTGTGCTGGCCCTACGTGTGCATTTGCATTTGTGACAGGTACTCTTTATGGAGAGATCAGGAGTTTATTAGACCCCTGACCCCACCTCTGCCTTCAAAAGGCAGGCAATCAGAGATGTTCCTCCATCTTCTCTGTGCGCCGTGGTACTGGGATCCCTGGTGGAACAGAAGAGCACAGGAACAGCGACCCTCTTTTGAACACTGGTAAAGTGATTAGGTGGCTGTATAGCCGCTCAGATGACTTTCACTGGACAGCTGAAAAAACTGAAACCAGGATCAGCAGTTGCAGCCAAGTTCCTGGTATAACAACTTGGTCCCGGAGCTGTATATATATGGCATAAGGATGGTAAGTGGTTAAATTGGAACTTTAGTCTCCAAATGAAGTCCTGATAGATTACTTCATGCTGGCCCCTTTTGCGAATATAGCAAAAAACAAAAACCTTACGGCTCCATTCACAGTAGTGTAATCGTCCAAAATCAACGATTTCCGGTGCAACTGTAGAGTGTGATTATGAAGCGACATTTGGTTCGACTTTGATCCTACATTACATTCTCTGTACCAAAGTTGCATCAAAAGTCACCTTTTCAAAGCTGCTGCAACTTTAGTCCACATCGATTTGAACAGGTGCCATTGAAAATCCTTTCACCCTTGGCAGCACTGTGTGCCTGTGCAGTGTGCAGCTACTGTCAGCCTTCCTTTCCAGCTGAGCCAAGGCATACAATCAAGGCTTAAAATGCACACATTTCAATTGCAGAAAGTGACAAAGCTTTTGGGACTAAAAGAAGGTGAGTTTTCAATAAGGAAGTAACTACTTTGAGCTTCAGAAAAATAGCAGCCTCAGGCAAGAGGAGCAATGAGTGGGGCAAATTACAGCACACTAAATTGGGTAGCATAATTATTAATGTGGATTGTATGTTCTCCTGTCAAAGAACATTTTATGTTCCATTCACACTTGTGCGGCTCCAAAGTTGCACGCTTTCCAGTGCAACTTTGGAATGCGACTTTGCATCAAAGTAGTGCAGAACCCTTTCAAAAGTCACTTTGACTTTAAGTTGCATAGATCTGAACAGATACCATTGAAAACGATGAGCTGTGACTTGTCATGCAACATTATGTGTCCAAAGTCACATGACAAGTCGCACAAGTGTGAATGCAGCCTAAAGGATAAGTTCACCTTTAGGAACATGTTACATGTTCCACCCACTCCCTGATCCACCTCTTCTAGTGACAGTGAGCCGGGGATCTTCTCTCCAAACTTCCTGCCACAATTAAAAAAAAAAAAAATTATACAACAGGTCAGGTTCCTCAGCTTAACGCAGGCCTGTCAATGCATCTGCAAAGTGATCCACCATGGAGTGCTTTTCAGCGGTGCAGCAAACATGGATGCACATGTAAAGGAGCCCTTACTTGAATCTTGGTGTACTTTGTGTATTTGCAGTAATCCAGCATGAAAATGGGTCTCTGTGCAGGAGCTTCCTGTAATATGACCAGACTCTGCTGTTCTCTCTCCCTGTGCAGGGTGACTGGTCTTGTACCTGCACCACTGGCATTGCTTCCTCTGAGGTTTTTGAGTGTGCCTCCTCTACAGAGTTGAGGCAAAGAGGGAGAGGTAAAGCATATGCAAACCCAACATTTCATATTCCTGATATGTGCCTGTTGTACCACATACTTGTATGAAACAGTACCCTGTTCTCTGTGTGAAATTCCCGGTGTTCCTGACAGTCCCTCTGCTTTCTTGTTAAAAAATGACCACACTAAGCAGGAAAGCAGTGTGGTCAGTTCTTTAGCTATGCTGAGAACTCAAGACGCTCTCCTCCAATGATCAAACTGGTCCTAACAACCTCTTCGGGCACACATTGACAACCCCTTCGGGCATGCATTGCTTTCTTTGTATAAATTCCCTGGTGTTCCTGAAAAGTTCCTCTACTTTCCTATTAAAAACGGACCATACTAGGCATGAGAGCACAGTGTGGTCAGTTTTCTACAACTCAGTCTGCTCTCCTCCAATTATCAGATTTGTGCTAACATGCACCTCCTGCACAGCCATTCACGGGGATGACTAGTGTACTGACGTTTCTCCTCCCTCAGCTGAGAACAGAGGGAATTTGATCACTTTTAAAGAAAAAACAGTTATAATGTATTTATGTATGTATATAAATATACATATATACACACACATTATATATATATATACATATATACATACACACACATATACATATATACACATACACACACACACATATATACACATACACACACACACATATATACACATACACACACACACATATATACACATACACACACTCACATATATACACATACACACACACACACACACACATATATACACACACACACACACACACACATATATACACACACACATACACACATACACACATACACACACACACACATACACACACACACACACACACACACACACACACACACACACACTTAATTTCTATTTTAAACTAAATGGGTTGCTTTACAAGGTGAGGGCTTACATATATTATAAAAATGGCTCCACAAAGACCAAGGGTCAAAGAATTGACCAGACCTGGTGGTCTCTTTTGAAGGTAATTTAGTGGGTTTTTTTCCCCACCAGAAGATCTGGAGAGGGCTGAATGATGCTGGAGCTGGACAGCAAATAGTGTATGCTGATCAGCTTGAGACCTAGAGGGAGTCTTGTCCTTTAATGGCAGAGGAACGCAGTCAGGTCAGGGCACACTGGAGGGAAGACTGTAAGGCCGTGTGAGGTACCCATCTGCCACTGCTGTTGTGGGGTGCCAGAAGAGAGCATTGGTGGATTTATAAGGACATGGCTCTGTAGTAAACCCTTTTCCTTTCTCTTGCATAGTGGCTGCCTTCTAAACCCCGAGCATCATGTTCATGGTATAACCCTGTTAAGTGTATAGCAGGCACCATAGAGCTATGGTCACCAAAATTTAGGCTCCTAGTGCCCTCTAGAGGAAAACTAAACCAGCATTGTAATCTGTATCGAAACTGAAGATAATGATGTGCATTATACTTTAGATACATATATAACTTATTTTCAATAAATTAATAATGACCTTCCCACACTCTTATTTCTCTGTCATTTTAGGAACACGGTTGTCAATCCCACGTTTTCCAGCAAGACTTAAAAATTTTAAAAAGGCAAGTCAGTTATCACAGCCAGAAGATCTTGCTGTTTGAGCATCCAAGACCTATAAAAAGCTGGAGGCTAACTCAGCCCACCTAGCTATACCTATGACTAATATTTGGATGGACTTACCTTTTAACATATGTAACAGATCTAGAACTATGATGTACATTGACACCGAGTATCCCAACTTAAAAGTACTGCATGTTATAAAGCCATCTACAGTAATACATGCATAAACATTTGTTAAGTCTAGAGAGCCCTCTAGTGGCAAAAACAAAAGATCAGCAAACAAGTGCTGCTTTCCAACCTTTACACCCTGGTCACATCAGGTGCGACTTGGCATGCGATTTGCAAATCATATGCAAAGTGGCACCCTATTGTCCGCTATTAAAGCGGACATAACTATGTGGTTCTGACTTGGTCGGAGCCGCAGCAATTTCTAAAGTAGTACATACACTACTTTTGCTGCGATTTGCATAGACATCTGTGTCAGATGTCTTGTAAATCGCACCTCAAATCGGCAGGTCACCCGACTTTGAAATCGTGCAACTGCACTTTAAGTCACACGATTTCAAATTCGGCTTTGATGTGACTGGGGGGGTAAAATAATATTAAATGCGGTTTAAAAAATAATTTATTCAAGTTACGTATTCTACTCAAAAAATACCTGAGGGGGCTGTTGCACACAGATTTCAGCCTTCTTCAAATCTTCTAATTCCTTATTTTTCAATTCATTTTGCCGCTGTAATCTGACTTTCTGTTAAAGGGTGGCTACATTCATTCTCCATTGTCTCACTGTATGTAGAAGTGTAGCCACACTCTCGTCGCTCCCGAGATGGACTAGGGATTTTAATGGTTCTAAAAAGGCTCAAGGTTTTTTTTATCTTCATGCATTTAATACTTACCTGAGCCCCCTCTGGACCCAGCGATGTGCACAAGAGCAGCACCTCTACAGGGACTCTTCCTTCTCATTGGCTGAGACAGCAGCAGGAGTCATTTTCTCCCACTACTCTCAAACACAGCCAGTGAGCCAATGAGGAGAGTGTGGGGGCGGGGCTAAGCCACATTAGTGTGTTTAGACACACAAAGCAGTGGCTTGGGAGCAAGCCTGCTGGGTGCCCCCATAGCAAGCTGCTTGCTCTCTGGGCACTCAGCAGGAAGGAGGGACCAGTGGCGTCAGCGGGTACCTAAGAAGAGGAGGATCAGGGCTGCTCTGTACAATACCACTGCACAGAGCAGGTAAGTATGATGTTTGTTATTAAAAAAAATAAAAATAATCTGCCTTTAATGCCACTTTATGGACTATGGGATTTGTAGTGATTTGTAGTATACACTCATCGGCCACTTTACTAGGTATACCATGCTATTACCAGATTGGACCCCGTTTTGCCTTCAAACCTGCCTTAATTTTTCATGGCATAGA
This sequence comes from Staurois parvus, assembly GCF_062004578.1. NCBI lineage: Eukaryota > Metazoa > Chordata > Amphibia > Anura > Ranidae > Staurois > Staurois parvus. The sequence goes on from NW_028317821.1 coordinate 12,117,798, forward strand.
TTTAACAAGCTGTTGGAAACATTCCTCAGAGATTTTGGGCCATATTGACATAATAGAATCACACAGTTGCTGCAGAGTTGTTGGCTGCACATCCATGGGGCGAATCCCCGGTTCCACCACATCCCAAAATTGGATTGAGATCTGGTGACTATGGAGGCCATTGGAGTACAGTGAAGTCATTGTGATAATTTGAGCTTTGTGACATGGTGCATTATCCTGCTGGAAGCAGCCGTCAGAAGATGGGCACACTGTAGTCACAAAGAGATGGACATGGACAACAATAATACACATGCACGTCCACACAACTGCCATTCACTAGATATTTTCTCCTTTTTGGACCATTCTCTGTAAACCCTAGAGATGGTTTTGCATGAAAATCCCAGTAGATCGGCAGTTTTTGAAACACTCAGACCAGCCTGTCTTGCACCAACAACCATGCCACGGTCAAAGTCACTTAAATCCCCTTTCTTCCCCATTCTGATGCTCGGTTTGGACTTCAGCAAGTCGTCTTCACCACATCTAGATTTTAAAAATGCATGTTGCTGCCATGTGATTGGCTGATTAGCAATTTGTGTCACCAAGCAATTGAACAGATGTACCTAATAAAGAGGCCGGTGAGTGCATATGACAAGTAAAGCGCACTGCTCATTCCAAACATACAGAAATGAGGAGGAAAAAGGAGAGGTTCAGCAGCTCACCAAGGAAAATTTAATGAACAATAGATTACCGGGTCATGAATTAGTGAATGTGTATGGATTATTTTTTAGAGAATAAGAATATTGTTTAGGGTCACTTTAAATATTTTACAAAATATAAATCAAACCAGTGGATAACTACATGTGTTCAAATATATCTCCAGAGAGTACTCTAAATTTCAATAGCTAAAATTTTAAATGCACAAATCTTCAGAAAAAAAATATATACTAAAGAGGTCACCATCACATTAAACCATTGCAGGTTGATAAATCATGCTTTTTAAAGTGGTTGTAAAAGGAACATTTTTTATTTTTAAAGAACGTCTATACTTGCTCGCTCCGTGCATCAAAATTGCAGATAGTGGCCCTGAACGTCCTCTTCTCATGTCCCCAGCTGGCACACCTGGATCCTCCTCTCTGGCCAGTGCCCGCAATAGGAAGCCGCTTCCCATGGAGGTACCCGTGCAGGCTCGCTCTGGAGCCCTGCTGCTGCATCCATTGACACAGACAGCGGAACTCGGCCTCCCCCCCCCCCCTGACACAGACAGCGGAACTCGGCCTCCCCCCCCCTCCCCCCACACACTCCCTTGTCAAGGGCTTTGATTGACAGCAGTGGGAGCCAATACCAAAGCCTGTGAGATCCGGAAGTGAGGGGACAGAAGAGCTGCATACGTGCAGAGGCCTGGATCGAATGAGGGCTCAGGTAAGTATAAGGGGTGTGAGGGGCAATACCAATCCTAAACATTTTTTACCTCAATGCAAGGAATGTAGTACGGTAGATAATGTTTAGGCTCCAGAAGCACTTTAAGCTGGCCATACCCATATAGAAGAAAAATATTTTTGAAATATATTTTAAAAATATTCTTCCCAGATATATATACACACATACTGCATGTTGAAATGAGTTATTACAAAATATATGAAAAATATTTTTTTAAAATACATTTCAAATATACTGTATGTCTTTAAAAATACAAACCTACATTTTTGGAATGCTTTTATAAATTTTTGTAAAAATATATATTAAAATGACTTTATATGTTAAAAAAATCAGAATAGATTTAAAAAAAATATATATTTTTAAAAATATATTTTTTAAAAATATATTCTGCAGATTTTTTTTTTAACATATAAAAAAGTCATTTTAACATATATGTTTACATATATTTGTAAATGCATTCCAAAGATGTAGATTTGTATTTTTAAAGGCATACAGTATATTTGAAATGTAGTTTTAAAATATTTTTCATATACTTTGTAATAAAACGCATTTCAATATGCAGTAAATATATATATATATCTTAATGAAATATATTGAATATGGCTAAAATTGTAGCATTTCAAATATATGGCAATATATTATTTTCTTCCATGTGGGTATACAGTATGCTGCAATAGCTGCAGGGGGTATCTTTTTCTTTTTTTAAAACAAAATTATATCTATGGCGTTACGAAGACCACCATGTGAGTGTTCCATTAAAACCATTACAAAAAAAACTCCGACACTGTAGAATACATGGTAAGAAAATGACCTTGATCAAATTTCTTTTGGGTCTCTGACATTAAGAACGAACAGGGCAATCATTTTGATCTGCCAAGGAGGCATTCTGTTCAACGCTAGATACATATGCAGGTGGCTAAATTAGACATAAATCCTGACAGCTAACACTTATATGAGTAGTAGGACAGGCTACTGCATACCCAGAGTAATAGAATTAAAATGGGAAACTGATCTATGGGTAGATGATTCCAGACATCTGCTACGAGCTCCAGGCAGCAACTCACAGTGTGATGTCAATGTGCACATCAGGATGAAAATTCCTATATTCTGCCAGCGTTAAGTTAGCAACAAGCCAGCCCAAGGCCAGGGTGAGGTCAGCCCACAGCTCAGACAAACTCCAGAACATTATGACTTTGTATGTAATTAACTTCTCCTTTATCTAGCGGTCAGGAGAACTCAAAAAGCCTCTATCCTATTGTCTGACAAGCTATGGCATATTAGTGAAAGAAACACATTACCATAGGTAATGTAACCAGGAAAGAGTACTACAACTGCACTGAAGAAAATAAATCCTAGTTAAAGAAAACAATGGGGCTTTTAAGGTACCACACCATTATGGGTATAAAAGATGCATAATCATAAACAATATTGGATAAAATAGAGCATATTTTATGACATAAAAAAAAACAAAACACAGAGTGGTAAGCAAGACAAACGCCAATGTAGGCACATATATAATGAGTCAACAAAAATATAAAGAGATAATAGTGGGCAAAGCCTCTGGCTCGGGACGTGAGAATGTCACGGGCAAGAGTCCTAAAACCCTATTGATACCATCAAAAGAATTGATCATCATCAAACTGATGAAACAATTACAGACATGAAAGGTATGAAAAATGTTGATAATTAGTGGAAATATCTAAATTCATATAGACTATCCAAATGATGGACCATTGGGTGTAATTTGAGAAGGGTGGCAATTCCATTAGAAACCAAAAATGGTTTTCCATAAAATTGTATCCAAAACTGGATAATCAATCAAAAGATCTGACGCGTTTCGTGGGATGTGACCCACTTCTTCAAGGAAAGTGGAAAAACTGAGCAATAATGCCGGTCGATGATAGCACTCTGTTCAATAGCAGCACCTGATGTACATGAAGATCAGAAGTGATTGGATACACAAAAGGGAGAGGGAGATTTTCTGAGCACCGGGGAGGAAGCCACCTAGACTACACCTAGGCATCTGTTTGGACAAATTTTGCCCTTTTTTTGTCTGCTTTTAACCTCCTTAACATTTCGGCCTCTTCACTGCTCAGGAGCAACCAAGACGGGTGTTTATTCACCAACCTATAACAGTTGGTCGCTATACTTTTTTCATCTGGAACGAACAACGGCTTGGCGTTTGCTACCCAATTTGATCTGAGGTATTCTCGGACTGGTGGCTTCCTCCTGGTGCTCAGAAAATCTCCCTTTGTGTATCCAATCACTACTGATCTTCATGTACATCAGGTGCTGCTATTGAACAGAGTGCTATCATCGACTGGCATTGTTACTCAGTTTTTCCACTTTCCCTGAAGAAGTGGGTCACATCCCACGAAACGCATCGGATCTTTTGATTGATTATCCAGTTTTGGATTAAATTTTATGGAAAAGCATTTTTGGGTTCTAGTGGAATTGCCACCCTTCTCAAATTACACCCAATGATCAATCATTTGGGTAGTCTATATGAATTTAGATATTTCCACAAATTACTAACATTTTCAAACCTTTCATGTCTGTAATTGTTTCACCAGTTTGATGATGATCAATTCTTTTGATGGTATCAATAGGGTTTTAGGACTCCTGCCCGAGACGTTCTCACGTCCCGAGCCAGAGTCTTTGCCCACTATTATCTCTTTATATTTTTGTTGACTCATTATGTATGTGCCTACATTGGTGTTTATCTTGCTTACCACTCTGTGTGTTTTTTTTTATAATGTCATAATAAAACATGCTCTATTTTATCCAATATTGTTTATCATTATGCATCTTTTATACCCATAATGGTATGGTACCTTAAAAGCCCCATTGTTTTCTCCTAAAAGGGTTTATTTGCTTCATTGTTCCAATAGGGGTGTGGTACCTGTAAACCCTTCACACAAGGGCTGGTGAGACCTAATATCTCTCTAGCTCCCATCAATCTCCAATCTAATACTACCACTGAACAATAACTCTAATGAACGAAAAGTACATTGAACATTTTATTCTGTAGGATCTTCACAAGTGAGATGATTTTATAGGATCACCTTAAAAAGAGATGATTCTGTAGGATCATCAAATATAATACAGCTCAAAGTCAATTCCCTCTCCATGATATTTATGGGTACCTCTAAAACTTTAGTAAGAAGAAATGGTAAACCGTGATGTAATGTATGGTTATAACAAACCTAAGAGACTACATGGATAAAACTAAAGGGTTTTTTATATCAATCTGCTTCATTATTTATTAAGATTGACAGTAACTATGAGATGTTTCTCAATTAAGTTTTAAGGACCCATTCAAATCTCTCAGGTGCAGGGCGTTACCTGCAATGCAAATTGCACTGCCATTCATTTTCAATAGTAATAATAACCTCGGATACGTGTGTTGCAACTATTGTGTGTTCTGGTGCATTTGGTCTGTTTTACTGCATTGGCAGCATTAACACAATGCATCGGGCAAGTCAGACTGATTGGTCCCTAAGCTCTTCTCCATCTAGCCATTGATCATTATAGTTTAACCCCTTGTATACAAAAGATTAAAGCAAACTTGGTATTCCTCAAGGGGGCCCGGGATTGCTGTAAATGTCTACAGTGATAGCAGGAGGTGATTGGGGAACATTTCTTCCCGGTCCCCCCTACAACTAATGAATCCAGAAACTAAATGTATTTTATCACTTCAAGGTTCATAGCGGTCATTTCTCGACCACTGTAGCCAAGAATGCAGCTAATCAAGCATGATCTATATTTGATTAGCTGCAGTGGAGAGCAGGGGAGACATTGGGGGTGTAATAGCCTGCATGTGATAGCATGATCGCAATAATGTGAAAGAAAAAAATATATATGTGTGAAAGAAGCACCCCCGTACACACCGCAAATTCAAAACGCACAGTGGAGGGTGAGCATGTATGTCTAAACATAAATTGCACTACATATGTGAGCTATCATCACAAATATCAGAGTGAGAGCAACAATTCTAATCCACAGTTAAGTTTAAACCGATAACCTGCATTGCAGCATACCACTACGCACTACGTAAATGATGTTACTTTTTTTCATCCATGCCAGTGCAATGGTAACCAATTCAAGTACATGAGCTGCTTTAATACAATGCACATTATAGAGCAACATAAAAGAAAATTATGAGTGTGCATTAATGCAATGCATTAGCATGGAAAGTTTCAGTGAGCCCTAGGGAAGAGCCCTAGGGAAGAACCTACCCCTACAATGACAAATTTTAAATAGAGAGTGTAAACATACTTACCAATGCAGCTGTAAAGACCTTGACTTATCCATGCCAATATAGCAAGGGTGATAAGATCCCCAAAACTAGCAGCTATCGGAGTGGCAACATTGTCTGGATTTATCCCAGTTTTCTTTGATCCAACAATTACTCCTACCATGATTATACCTAAAGTGTCAAGGAAAAAAAAATTTTTGATTGTACATCAAGTCTGCTTACTTATGTTTTAAATGATAAGGGGAAAAATATAATACACTGTAATATACATATATTTGCCAACATGACAAGAGAGTTATACATGGGGTCATCTTTACTGACTTGCTTCTGAAAAGAACTTCAATACCATCTTAAGCCAGCCTCAGATGGATCAAATGGTTACTGCTGAATCACCACCCGAGATTTGATCCATCTATGGGCAAGCTGGTTGTACCAAAGTCGATCCACTGACTGACTTGGGTACAACCAGCCTGTCAGATGGTTTACATGTGATTACTTCTGGTGGCTACTTTATAGCCACTAGCAGTAATCATCATGTTCTGCTGGCCAGGAAGGATCCCTGTCGGCAGAACACAATAGCTTTGTGGGAGGCATTCAACACAGTAAGTGTTGATGGGGGAATCAGGCAATTTTTTGAAGAAAGAAAATCGAATCATTGCCTTAGTCACTAGTCAGAAAACTTAGAAAAAGTCAAAAAGTCTAATTTACTTATCAGTTCTAGACTAGTGACTCACAGTATTAAAACAAAAGTGTTGGCATGACAGCTGTTTTCTGAATGAGAGGTCAACAATGGCTATGTTTCTCTTCTGTCAAGTTTACTGTGTGACAGGGGCAAAAATGACAGGGTCTCCTGAAAAATATTGCGCACAGCTGTGGTGAATAGAAGGAGCCATTTAATAATGCTCCAGTCTCCCCCAGCAAGGTGTACTCACTGATCCACAGTCCTTCACATCCTCCCTGCTCTATCAAAGTTCTTAGTTCAGGTTCAAACTAGTGTTCTGCGTTCTGGCCGCAGGGAAGGTGTAGGAGTGATATAGGTGCGTTTGACATGCGGTTTTATCTGCTGTTCCATTGACTACTATTAAGGTGCACGTTTTCTGAAAGCACATCAAAAGTCCTGCATTTTGTACCATTGGTGTGCTTTTAGAAGACACAGCAAAAACATGCAACCTAATAGAAGTCAATGAGACATCGGCTAAAAACACGTGAAACTCCCCTAAAATGCACATACACCGATGCTACTGACAGCAGAGCATGAAAACCAGCATAGCTAGCTTTATTCTCTTCTATAGTGGTAGTATGCTTACCTTGAAGAAGTGATGCGATAAAAGCAGTTGCTACACTACTAGAACAGAGGAGTATTGCATGGTCCAGACGGTATTTGCCCTCTGGAATCCAGCCTAAAATAACTGCTGCAACAGCAGCCAAAAACCCAACCACCGTTGCTTGTACCTGCAGAGAGAGAGACAAAGTATTACTGAACTGAGAGAACACTCATGAAACAAAATATGCATTCATTATCTACTTATTGTAGTTGTGATTTAATTCTCCAGATAAGATCAAGAATACATGAGTTTCTACTTTACCTGTAATTTATCTAATCCCTACGTTTATGTATTTTATTGTCACTGCAAATTAGCCCCTTTAGGAGTTGCGTTTTGGAATTCCTGACTTTGCCCCTACCACAGCCCTTGCAAAACTAAATTAAGGAATTTTACTTGGTCTGCTGCTTCCTATAATAGAACAAAAAAAAAATCGAGAATCCATGAAGAGTGAACCTATCATTCAACTACCCTGGCATTCAAATTTTGTCAGGACCCTTTTAGGGCTGGCCACATGTTACAATGTGACTGTATACCTCCGTTCTCTTTAAAAATAACTTTAAAGTGTGAGAGCTTTCCTACACAAACTTTTACAATCTTTTCGGTTTACATCCAATCATGAGGGCCCTCCCAATATCTTTATATTCCACTTGAAAAAGCAATCATTTTGTCAGTAACTGAAAGGAGAGGTATAGCCAAAGCTCTTTTGGCTGTACTTCTCCTGTGGAACGAACTGCACTCCTGTGACCCGTTTTCAGCTGACAGCAGGGTGAAGTCCGCTGTCGGCTGACATCACTCAGCTGGTCCAGGCTGGGGAAAGATTCTGACGTCAATTTCTGGATCCACTCCAGAGTCTGGGGCAGCCTCTCAGTGATCTACTGAGAACCTGAGCCAGCCACTCCCTCCCCCTTCACAGCTCAGCACTCCAGTGAGCGCAGGGGAGCCAGAGCAGACAGTGGCGACTGACAGTCCTGCTCTATGCTCAGAGTGGCTGTGAGAACTCTGATCAGCGGTCATGTGATCACTCATAGAGCCGGCGGGGGACAGATTCAGCATCAGACCAATGCTGCATCCACCTAGGTAAGTATGGTTGGGCTAAAAAGAAAATCCCCCATTTCTCTTTTAAGATTAAAAAGTAGGGATGTGTGTAAGAGTGGAAGCATACATCATAAATTAATACCTGTTTTAAAGCCAGATTTCCGATGATCAGATTCCACTTCTCAATAGGGGAATCCATTTTCCCAACATTAACCTGCAATAAATACACATACAAGTGACATTTTTAAGAGATATATTGCTAAAGGATCTAATAATACAAGGCAACACATTTAGTGCTAGTTCTTGGATATCATTTGTCCCTTAGATGGGCAAATCTGGTCTTTCTCCTCCACCTGCATATAAACTAAATACAGTACATGCAACTCAGCTACTAGCTACTGTAGTCAGTGCTGTCAAGAAAAACTGATCTAACTGCCACATTTGCCTGAACTCCTAGTTATTAGTGAGCTAAAACACTTGACCTTTCAGCTGATCTACCATTGTCTGCAGCCTGCATTCTCCACCCACTCCTTTAAAGATTTTACAATAGATCTTCTTGATTTTCATAAAAATACCAATGGCACTTACATAAAAATGCAAGCACCATGCCAGATGACGTCACTCAGCCAGCCCAGGGTCTGGAAAGACCTTGACTTTAAAGTTGGGATACACCTAGGTGCCTGGACAGGCAGCAGGCTCAGCCTCTCAGTGAGAGCCTGAGCTAACTGTTCCTGCCCACTACACAGGGCAGACCTCCATTGAGCGCTGGGGGGCAGAGCAGGGAGCAGGTGACTGATAGTCAACAGCTCTCTGTTCACTGAAGATTGAAAATGTAGTAATCAGGGCAGGGAACAGCTGCAGCTGGGATCGGTGTTGCAGCCATCTAGGCAAGAATAGCAATTTGTTTCTTTTATTCTCATACTTCTCTTTTAATATACCTATAGTGGAGCCGATTTATCTGCCAAAAGATTTGTAGATTTTTATTAATCTGTGATTACACAGCCAAACCAGACAGCAGAGCTAGGTTGACGACCCAACAATTTTACAGCAGTTAAGCAGTACAAGGTAAGCCCCTTGTCCAGCCTGTTACTGGAAAATAAAGAAGCAGTAGCAAAATTATAGGTGCATCCTGCAGCTCACTCTGCTCTCTCCTTCTGTCAGCATGCTCCTTCTCATAAAGTATACATGCAGCACATCTAATTCAGTACTGCTGCTCTCTCTTGCAGTCCATGTAGATGAACATGGGATTACAAGAGGCTAATATCTCAAAAAAACAGCCATGTGCACCAGTTGAATTTAAAAATAAATGTAATAATTTTTAATGTATCCATAACTGCTTAAATTATTAGTCTTTATATCTGCCTGAAGCTGATCTTTAAATGGATCTAATCTAAGCAACATTTATGCACTCCATTTTCTGAAACATAGCTACCTACAACATGTGCCAATCTACAAGCACTGTTCATATTTATTCATCTGCTATCTCTATTCTTTTCCATGAGAAAAGAATGATGGGTCTGGCAGTCTAGAAAATGACCTAAAACAGTCAGCTTTAAAAACCGTTATTACTGAACTGAGCTTAAATAATAAAGGGTATTATCTTTTTTTTTTTGTTTTGCTGGTGCATTGCTAATGGCTCCCTTTCCTCGCTGCAGCTGTGCGCAATATTATTGATTATAATATTAGGAACATGCGGTGCCGTTTGTTATGTAATTTCTACAATCAGCCACAAAATGCGGTCTATTATTTCAGAATTTTTCTCAGAATCTACTGAGCAGACACATTTTATTTCTGTAACGCTGGACGCATAATCTTTACAAAGAGAAATGAGTTTGCCAGTATTTGTTACCTGAAGGTAATTATTTTAGCATTGATTTTCCTCATGATATGTTTCTGCCACAAAAACTGCACAAATACTATTTTGTCAGGCTCGTGTTACACGTTCATAACATTGTGTTAGCACAGAGCGGGTTTCAAAGGAGAAGTAGCGGTATGATTAAATTGCAGGCCCCTGAATTTCCATCCTCAATGCTGCCTTTTATAAGCATGACCTTGAGCAAATTAGTTTTCTTTCCCTGAATCAGAGGCTGAAATAACACTAAAAGCTCTTTGAGATTTTATTGTGCCAACATTTTGCTGAACGTGACTCCTGAAATCTGTAGGACCTGTCCTTCTAAGCACATTATACTTGACCAAAATATTATTTATTAAGTAGTCTAGTAGAGTGGGTATTGTGCCTTCTCGGAATGATAAACACAAGATGTAGGTTAAAAAATAGAAAGCAAAAAAAAAAAAAAAAAAAAAAAAGACAACATTTTACCATTCCCTTTTTTAAACAAAATTTTAAAAAAGTTTGTGTCAGTGTTTGGCTTGCAGTTGCAGTGTGGCCCCATTGATGTCAATGAACAAGTTAGATGGGCGGTGTCATCTGTCAAACTCTGCAGCCAGAATTAATATTGCAATAATAATGCAGCATGTGTACAGCCTATCAGGCTGTAATGTCAGAGTTTATTGGGTGTTCGGGGGGTAGTAAAATAGCACATCAGCTTTCTGTTTCTATTGCACCCTCCCCTTCCCCATTGGGCACCCGTTAAAGTAACAGCATCAAAGTGGTAGCGCATGCTGGTGCGCTGAAATGCTATCTGTGTTTCACCAGCAAAAGAGAGTATGTGCTTTGAGTTACCTTTACCCACAGTACAAGTAAAGTCCATGTCTGGGGAGAGCGAGCGCGAGAGAGAGAGAGAGAGACACACACACACACAGAGAGATGCGTGCGATCAGAGAAGTGATCACACAAGGAATGGGTCCCACAACCATCCAAAGAGATGGGGGGTTAACTTTCACTGCCACTGACTACTGATGTAAGGGGGTGAAAGGGTTATATTTTACTGCCACTGCCCGCCAATGTGTAAGTTTGGGGGTGGTGGTGGTGGGGAAATATTACGGACACCACTGCTGGGAGTTGTTGTTGCATCCACTGGCACAATATTAGGGAGCCCACTGACACGGATGTTGAGGGTTTTTATTATACCCCCCAACAACAATGCTGGGGGTTATTTCTGCACTCACTGGCACCCGGGTGTTAATATTGCTTCCACTGACACCAATGCTGGGGGTTCTTATTGCACTCACTGACATTTTTGGTGTGTAACATGTTATGAATGGACCGCTCATTGGCTATATGGAGGAATTTATCTGCTATTCTGTCCTGGATAGCTGGTAAGGCCTCCCCTTGCATAGGGCCAAGTCCCAAGATCCATTGCAGCTGGAGCTTAGGATGTAGGCCTCATTCCCTCAGGGGATCCACCTCAACCTGCTGCATCAAAGCTTGGGCCTAAGGAGGAAATCAGCCCCATCTTCCTCCTCTTCCAGGTGTGAATCAGCCTGCAGCACGTGTTGCTCTCCAGCACCACCTGACAGAGAGACTGATGTGAATGGCTCTGTGTTCTGTCACCTGGGGTGCCACTTGACTCTGTAAGCTCTAAATGGGCTTCCTTTCTTCATTCCAGGAAGAGATGCATTTCAGTAAACCTATTGCTTTTCCGTGCTAACTTACTTGGCTGTCATCATTATCCTCTGATATCCAGTACATTGAGTCACAGCCCAAATAAGCTTGCAGAGCTGGATGTCTTCATTCTCTCCATACTCAACTATCAGAGAGATAGAAGTTGTGCTTATGATTATGTGTCAACTATTAAATACCTGTAGCTCCCTCGTCACCTCCTTCCACGCTCTCCTCCAGGACGTCTCCAGAGCCTCTCCCATCCTCTGGAACTCCCAACCCCAATATGTCCGGTCAGCCCCCACCCTGTCTGCCTTTAGGCAATCTTTGAAAACTCACTTATTCAGGGAAGCCACCTCCACCTAAGAACTGTACTTGAGCCACTTCCATCAGATCATCGCCTGCAGCTATCACCTCCTCCTTCCTTTACATTGTAAGCTCCACGAGCAGGGCCGTCCTATTCCTTCTGTACTGAAATGTATTGTAATTGTACTGTCTCCCTTATATTGTAAAGCGCTGCGCAAACTGTTGGCGCTATATAAATCCTGTATAATAATAATAATCATTGCTAGGGGTTGTCATTTCACGCACTGAAACCAATATTAGGGTTTTTTAATTGTATCTACTGACACCAATGAGGGGAAGGTCATTATTGCACCCACTGAAACTAACATTAAGGGTTATTATTGCACCCACTGAAACTAACATTAAGGGTTATTATTGCACTCGCTGGCACCAACGCTGGGGGTTATTGTACTCCAACCTCTTCAGTGTGCATTGCGATACGTTGCACAAAATGCAGCAGGACCAACATTTTTGGGCTTCAGGTCTAATTTGATGCACATCAACACATGAAAATGCGTTGCTATTGTGCAGTCCTCTGAAAGTTGACCATGACTGTCTTAACATGTATTAGGTCATGAGTTAATATGTGTAGCGGTAAAAGAGGTTGTAACGGTAAAAGGTTTTACCTGAATGCATTTCTCTGCTTTAAAGTGGTTCTAAAAGCAGAAGTTTTTTTTTTTTACCTTAATGCATACTTTGCATTAAGGTAAGAAACTTTCTGTGTGCAGATTTTCACATTTTTACATTTAAGGCCTCATGCACACCATCCAGCCCTACTGCTGGCAGCCTGTAAATCTCTAGAAGAGACTGAAAGCTGCTGGAGCACAGAGGGATACTAATGTTTGGGGCAGTATGCGCCCAGGAATGAATGCCTGGAACGCAGATTTTTTGTGTTCCCAAACATTAGTTCCTGGGTGCATACTGTCCTAAACGTTCGTACCACTCATTGCACCATGCAGCCATATACAGCGGCAGCAACTAAACGTACAGTGTGCAAAGGGCTCACAATATTACTATGAATATGTGGAGAAAAGGCGATACTACCCCTGGACTCCAGAGATGCCCCAAAAAGTATCGCACAAAACACTATTGTTAAAATATAGAAGGTATGTTACCTCCCTCATAATCTTTACTAATACATAATAATAAAAACAATGCAAGTAAAAGAGCGCCTCACAAGAGCAACAGATAATCAAATACAAAAGTTTGATCCTCTAGAGAAGCCGGTGGAAGGGGTACCCAGACATGTAAAATGCCTGATCGCTTTTATATTTACTGCTGCCAGGATATCTATTGCACGCTCCTGGCGATCCCCCTTGGTCTCCCTTGATCTTCTGAAGGATAAGCTGACCTGGATAATGGTCAATGAACGTTTGACCGCTATTCTTCAAGACAGGATTGTATATTTTGAAAAAATCTGGGATCCTTGGATGCAGTATCTTTCAGCATCATCCTAGGATGGAGGAGGCATGGGATGTCGATAAACATAAACTGTCTTGCTCCCCACACTCGACTGTTGGTTGGACCCTTCTTCAACAAGCGTCCTTTGTTTCTTCCTGTTTTTTTTCCTTTACTTCCCCTATCTCTATTCTCACTCTTCCGTTTCTATTTTAACTCACCTCCTCTTTCCCTTGCCTGGATTTGAAGATTAACTAACTAACCAAGGGCCAGGAGGGGCATATCCCCCATGTCCTGCTGAACATTTGAGGGTGATTGCCCACTTTATATGGGTCAGGGTGGTCTGAGACACCAGATCTGACATATAGTCTTACATTAGATTTAGGATTTGTTTATTTTTCCTGGTATCTTGTTGTCGCAGATCTTCCATCTACAGGTCCCTCATGGGACCACTTTGGTTACCATCAACAGAAATGTATTTTTTTTATTGAAACATTGTATTTTGATCCTATATTATGTTGTAATATTCCTGAAGCATTGGCTTTTGAGGAATGATTATCTACTGATGAATAGAATCTGACCAAAGTCAATGCTTCAGGACTATCACAATATAATGTAGGATCAAACTTTTGTATATGATTACCTGTTGCTCCTGTGATGAGCTCTTTTACCTGCATTGTTTTAATTATTGTGCATCAAATAAAGATTATGAAGGAGGTAGCATACCTTCTATATTTTAACAATAGCGTTTTGTGCAAAACAACTTGGAGCACCTCAAGAGTCCAGAAGTAGCATCTCCTTTTCTCCACATGTTCTGAGCAATTTTGGATGCGAGGCCCCATTCAGTAATTCGGGGTAGAACCACTATAGGTCTATTTATTCTCCCTACAATATTACTATACCCCAAGGAACCAGTGTGTACCTGGAAAACATCTCTGATTTGGGTATTTATAGGTGAAGCCCAGGTACCAGACTTTATCGTCTCTGTTGTAATGTCTTTCTATTGAATCTGAAGATTAAATCCTATCTACACAGCACCACCTATTGGTTGAATCGGAAAAGCACAGCCAATTCACATTACAAGGGAGCCAAGGAATGCAGGATTCCATACATTTTTATATGTCTCACACCTTCCAGCAATAACATGCACAAAAGGAGTAACCACAGAACCATACTGAATTGCTATTAGTAGTTAGTCACATTCAAGTGGACTTTTTCTGTTATATTACTACTTATAGCTATACCATGACCTAGATAAATGAGAGCTTTCACATACATACAGGTATGGTAGCTGTTTGAGTTTGTTGCATATAAAAAAGGGCCCCAAAAACAGTAACAGCCCATTCAAACCCGTCTGTTGCAGTACATCAGCCAAACCCATCAAATCGCTAAGCTGCTTGTAAATCTGCTATTTTACCTAACAATTATCACTAAAGTATTGCATAGCTGTGCTATCGTTACTTCTTTTTATAAAATATTTATTTCCCCAACTATTAGCTTAATCGTGCCAATGTAGATTTCTCAGGTATGTGTATTTTTGTTAGTATCTAATTTCACCTCTAGCTGCAATGGCAACGACACTTCATAGGATGTAACAAGCAACGCTCAACTCAGTAAGTCAGAAACCAGCAGTATTTTTAGGAAAGATCTTGTAACCACTTGCCCTCCTGAGGATTTACCCCCCTTCCTGACCATTTCTTGCATTACGGCGCTGTGTTACTTTAACTGACAATTGTGCGGTCATGCAACACTGCAAATGAAATTTACGTCCTTTTTTTCCCATGAATTGAGCTTTCTTTCGGTGGTATTTAATCGCCTGTGCGCTTTTTATTTTTTGCATTTAAAAAAAAAATAAAGACCAACAATTTTGAGAACAAAAAAATATATATATTTTTGACTTTTTGCTATTAAACATGTCCAGAAAATAAAAAAAAAATAAAATTTTGTCATAAATTTAGGCTAAAATGTATTCTGCTACATGTCTTTGCTACAAAAAACCAAAAAAAACAAAAATCAATACGTGTAAATTAATTGGTTTACGTGAAAGTTATAGCGTTTACAAATAGCGGTATAAATACTGGAATTTGTGAAATTTTTTTACTAATAATGGCGGCGATCCCACGAAAGCGGGACTGCAGCGGGCATTCTGACACTGGGGGGAACTAACTTGGTGCCACTGACATCCCCAGTGAAACCAATACAGTGATTAGTGCTAAAAAAAAAGCACTGACACTGTACTAAAGGCACTGGGCAGGGAGGGGTTAACACGAGGGTCGAACAAACGGTTAACTGTGTGCTGGGAGTGTTTTACTGGGGGGCGGTGTGTTGGTGCTTCACTGTAAGGACACTGCTCTGGATGGCTGTGCTGTACCGGGAAATGCAAAATCATGTGTGTGTGTGTATATACATACATACATACATACATATATACACACACACACACACGTGATTTTGCGCACCCCTGCCACCCTGTAGCAGTATATCTGCTATAGGGCGGCGAGCATGTGGTTATTTAAATTTTTAGATACATATGCTGGGAAAACAACAAAAAAAAGAAAGTCAGTCAGTCATATACAGTTCTCAGCATAAATGAGTACACCCCTTTTGAAAAGTAAGATTTTAAACCAATATCTCAATGAACACAAGAACAATTTCCAAAATTTTGACAAAACAGTTTTATAGAACATTTGTTTAGCTCATTACATGAAAGTAAAAGTTAATATAACTTAGATTACAAAATCTTCAGTTTTACTCAAATTAGTTGGTGCACAAATGAATACATCCCACAACAAAAACTACTCCATCTAGTATTTTGTATGACCTCCATGATGTGTAAGGACAGCACCAAGTCTTCTAGGTATGGAATGAACAAGTTGGCGACATAATGCAACATCTATCTTTTTCCATTCTTCAACAACGACCTCTTTTAGAGCTTGGATGCTGGATGGAGAGAGTGATGCTCAACTTCAGCATGGGCTCTGGCAAATTCTAGGCAGGCTTTTTTGTGCATGGGCTTTAGGAGAGGCTTCCATTGTGGACGACACCCATGCATGCCATTCCTCTGCAGTGTACACCATATTGTGTCACAGGAAACAATCACCCCAGTTTGGCTTTCTACTTCTTTAGCTAACTGCAGTAAATTTGCATGGCGATTTTCTTCAACACTTCAAAGACGTTCTTGTCGAGGTGTTAACTTCCATGGACAGTCTGGATGTCTCTGTGAGATGGTTGCAGTTCCACCTTTGTAAAATTTTTAGATCGATTTTGCTATTATTCTGATTGGTAAAGCTTTACTGATCTTCTTGTAGCCTTCACCTTTCTTGTGTAAGGAAATGATTTTGTGTCTCAGGTCTTGTGACATTTCTCTTCCATGTGGTGCCATTGCTGACAGCAGGAAATGGAAAGAGGTTTTCTTTGTTAAGTAACGCCCATTTATAATCAGCTGTCTGCTGGACATCTATTTAATTAATAATTAGTCTCACCTGTAGCCGAATTCTTGTTTATTAGGATTTTGTTGTCTAAAATATAGCTTTGCTCCTAAGACTTTCATCGGGGTGTATTCATTTTTGTAACATGGTCTCGAATGAATTTGTTAGGAAAAATAATTTTTTGTGTGTGCAAATTAACAAATCTTGTTTGCAATCAATGGCCCGCATTTGTGGGAGTATTTTGTAGTATAGTGTCCCATAGAAAATGTTGATTCTGAAAGTAAAGTAAAGGTTTTCTACAATTCTGTTGGGGTGTGCTCATTTATGCTAAGCACTGTAAATAGAAAGAACAGCTAATGAGAGAAATAAACTGGATCCATGCATTAAGTCTGGTTCTTACATATACTATTTGCATGCGTTCCCCAACCTCAGGAATGGCATGCTGCTTTTTTTGCAGCATTTTTTGGGTGTGCAAAACGAAATGCATCAAGGAGTCTTGGCCACCCATGGCCCTGCTGCCTGTTCACCGATTATCCTTCCCTGGACCATTTTTGGAAGGACTGGGAACATCTCACAAGAGCTGCAGATTTGGAGATGCTCTGACCCAGTCATTTACCTATTACAATCTGGCCCCTGTCAAAGTTGCTCAAATCCTTCCGTTTGATGTGTTTGAAAGCAGAAAAAATTGGCAACTTCAGAGATAACACGTTCACTTGCTGTCTAATATATCTCACCCACTTTCAGGTGCCACTGTAATGAGATAATCAATGTTATACTTGTCAGTGGTCATAATGGTATGGCTGATTGGTGTAATATATATATATATATATATATATATATATATATATATATATATATATATATATATATATATATATATATATTAGTATTATTTATTTTAGGAGCATTTAGGAGGTAACAATATTACCATTTGATCAATGTTTAGATATGAAAAAGAAGACCTAACGCAAGTTTTTGCAAACAAATATAGAAGGATATTTACTCACTGCAGTTGAGAGCCTAGAAGCTAGAGTCATTTCCAGGTTTCCTTTAAGACCAAGTAGCGCAGGAACCAAGATAAAAACTTCTGTAAGATTTTTAAACACTTCCCAATGCTGTAGAAAGAAAAGACAAAATAACAATTGGACACAAATTTTCTGTTTTGCTCTCATATGCTGGCATAGAATACCTATTTTACCCACCACTAACATCTTCTGCAACATAGGATTTTAAGCATTACTGCTGCAAGTTATTACAAGCATAAATGCATGCAGATGAGACATCAGCTGTCTGTGTAGGTAGAACACACAAGTCCTGTCTTCCCACTCACTGTCTGTTTCCCCCTTTATATGGAGATTACAATACCAGTATTAGAGAACCAGCTGAAATATGGCAGGACAGCACATGGTCATCATTAGTAACTGATAATACAGTTTTTACAAATAATAGAAATTCCAAGCAAAGCATAGTAACCAATTGAAATTTAAAACCTTTTAAGTAATATCCAGGCATGGTTTTTAGGATTCCTGAACACAGAAACAGGGGCGAACTGACCATTTGGAAACTCGGACACTGCCCGAGGGCCCGGAGTCAGTAGTGGGCCCCATGAGTTGTCAGTCCGCAGGGACACAATTGTCAGTTTGGGCAGGGACACAGGAGCCCCATGATCCCCATGAGTTGTCAGTCCGCCCCTGCACAGAAAGCACAAAGCCTCTTGCATCAGATGACTAGAACAGCACCCTCCTCCATTCCTAGCAGGATTCACCTATCCATACATGCAGTAACCGAGGACCTAGCTGTTCAGATAATCTGGTGCCACCCACACAACCTCATGCTCCATTTTCCACCTGATGACACATCGATCATGCTTACATCAGTGACTACCCTTTAAGGCCCTTGTGCCCAACCTGTGGCCCCTTGGTATATGATGTGCAACCCTTGGACCTCAGCAGTCTGTAGTGGGAACGTTAATTAGGTAATAGCATCAATCTCTACAAGTTTCATATGCCATGTTTCCAGTTTTATATTGTCTTCTGCAGCATATCCCCAGCCAAAAGTGTAGCATGTCCACATTCTCTGACCCTCATTTCCTCTACTAGGTATTACATATATTAAACATTATGTGTGGCCCTTTGGTGATATCTGGGGCAGCATTTGAGTTCCTCTTATGCTAATAAGCAGACAAACACTGCTATAAGGTCTAGGGGCAGCCTTATTTATGAATAATCTTTTTATTTAGTATGCAAGCTTCAAGTGAAACATTTGAAAGCATGATCCTTATTCATCCTGCATTAAAAGGCCTAGAATGTCTTAAAGAATATGTAAACTCAACATTTCATATTTCTGATATGTGCCTGCTGTATCATGTACTTGTAGAAAAAAGTATCTTGTTCTCTGTGTGAAATTCCCGGTGTTCCTGACAGTCCCTCTGCTTTCCTGTTAAAAAATGACCACACTAAGCAGGAAAGCACAGTGTGGTCAGTTCTCTAGCTATGCTGAGAACTCAAGACACTCTCCTCCAATGATCAAACTGGTCCTGACAACCCCTTCGGGCACACATCCATTCACTGGGAAGATCAGTGTAATGCAGTTTCTCCTCCATCAGCTCCTGCTGCAGCTGAGAACAGAGGGAATGTGAACACTTACGGGAAAAAAAGAAAAAAAAAAAAAAGGGAAAACAAGGTATATAATGTGTTTCAAATCTATATACACAAATGTGTTGATTTTCATTTCTATTTTAAATTGAATGGGTTGCTTTGCAAGGTGAGGGTTTACAATCACTTTAAAGTTGAACTACACTGCATCTGAGCAGTAAAAAACAAAAACACCATTTAATTTTTAATATTCAAAGCAAACTCCCCTATCCATTCATGTCTCCATGCTTTATTTTGCTGAGAAATCACTTTTAAAAACACCCCTCTAGCATTTCTGGCCTCAGCCATCTTAAGTAAGGGCAGATTAGTTTACTTCATGGAATCCATCTGCCCTTAGCTCTGGATTGCAGACAGGAAGGTTTACTTAAGCCTCCTCTCCTCCCCTCCTGAAATGTATGACATCATCATTTGCCTAGGCATGGAAACCAGGAAATACCTGAAGAAATGTTAAAAAAAAAAAAAGTTTAAAACAAGCAAATATAATATACCTTCCTATTTATTTGCTAATATTAGCAGCATGATTAAACATAGTTAATGCTGATTGACAGAATGAAGTTCCACTTTAATTACAAGATGCCTTTATTTTAAACCCTTAGAAACACATGTTTTCTACACAGAAAACAAGATAGTTGACCTAGAATTAGTCTGGCCAATAGAAAGATGCTCACCATCTAATCTATTTCATTCCAGAATATTTTTTTGCCTGATTATACATAACATCTTTATATATAAAATATGTGGTGCTGTTTAGGCCACCTTTTCCTTGCCACAATAATACAACTAATTCTTCTAATGTGAACTTGAACCTTGTCCATACTAGCCAGAATAGCTGGCTAGTATGGACAAGCCTGACTAGCTGGTTTGCTGCATTAACAACAGCCACTTGCTTTTGTATGTGCTTTCCCACAGCCAGACCAGCTAAGAGTTAAAAATCGAGATATGCTAAGTGTCCAGTAGGCTTTTCCCTGCCTCTCTATGATATTAGTTGACTCTGGTGACTAGCATCCATCATCAAGTCCTATATAGTGGTGTTGGAGAGCGGGGACAAGGGCATCGCATGTATCCTGAGTAAAGGGCATTTTGTAGGGCTCCGATGATGGAATGGGATAGAAGGGTAACACAGGAATGGTAAGAACAGGCATCTTTTCACTGATAATGGTTAACAACAGTGTTTGTTCAAATCCCTCTCCACTATCCAAATTTTTTTTTTTTCTTATAAAGTTTAGTCTCTAGTTATAGTTCAAACATTTTTTTTTAGCTTGAACATAAGGAAGCTGACACCTCCTTCCAGATCATGGCAGTTTTGCATATTCGTGTAGACCATACACTTATTTTATAAGACTTATGATAACATTGCTATTCTGTGTACATCATTTAATTTTTGTAGTTTGTTGTATTTAATATTTTATTTATGTAATTTAAGATATTTTATCAATTGTATATGGTTTGCTGTCAAATAATAAAAATATCGGTATAAGATCGTACACCTGATTTCTGACTGGCATCCAGGACACTTTCTGTCTTGAATGCTAGCATAAAGAAAACATATTGCCCAAGATTACTAAACAGAAATGAAGGTATGTTGGAATATACATTGGGTATAGAAAAGAATCACCCCCACCCCCCCTAAAATAGTCACATTTGATGATTCAATGAAAGACAGACACACGCAGTTTTTGTGTTATCCAGCGATTTACTCTGTAGAACATCCAAGTGAAAGATAGAACACCAATATGTTAGAAATTAAAAAAATCAAGAACAGAATCATTGAGTTGGAAAAAGGTTCACCCCCTTGTGTCAGTATTTTGTGGAACCACCTTTTGCTTTAACTACAACTTTTGGTCTGTTGGGATATGCCTCTTCTAACTTTGCACATTTAGAATTTAGACTTTGCAATATTTGCCCACTCTTCTTTGCAGAACTGCTCAAGTTCAGTTAAATTTGATGGTGACTGTTTGTGGACTGCAATCTTCAAGTCATTCCACAGATTTTCAATGGGCTTTAGGTCCGGGTTCTGACAAGGCCATGCAAGGACATTCACCGTTTCTCCCTTCAACCACTGTGTGGTCATTCTTGCTGTGTGCTTTGGGTCATTGTCATGTTGGAAGGTAAACCTTCTTCCAATTGACGATTTCTGACAGAGGGCAGCAGATTTTCCTCAAGAATTTGACGGTATTTTGCCCCATCTATTTATCCTTTTATCCTGACAAGTGCTCTAGTCCCTTCTGCAGAGAAACATCCCCATAACAGGATATCACCACCTCCATGCTGGATTTCCACCAGACATATCATTTAGTGTTGAGGCCAAATAATTTAATTTTATTTTCATCTGACCATAACACCTTTTTCCATGTGGCCTCAGAATCTTCAAGGTGCATTTTAGCAAAGCTCAGTCATGACTGCATGTGGCCTTTCTTGTGGAGTGGCTCTTTTCTTGTAATCTTCCCATACAAGCCACATTTGTGGAGAATTTGTGATACGGTTGTCACATGTACACAATGACTACTCTTAGTCATAAATTCCAGCAACTGCTTCAGAGTTGCTGTAGGCCTCTTGGTAGCCTCTCTGACCAGTTTCCTCCTGACTCTTTCATCCAGTTTGGAGTGACGTCCTGATCAAGGGAGGGTTTGTGTTGTATCAAATACCTTCCACTTCTTAATAATAGACTTCACTGTGCTTCTAGGCATTGATCAAGCCTTTGACTTTGTCTTTACATTCATCTCCTGACTTATGCCTGTCCACAATTTTCTCCCAGAGATCTATTGGCAGCGCCTTGACACCTATAGTTGATTGTTTGCTTCACTTACACTACCAGGGACTGAAATGATCCAGGAAAGCTATTTTCCTGCTAAGCTAATCAAAATGAGCACAGCTGATCACAGTTGAAAGTCAAATGGCTTTGTGTGCCATTGAGAAAGTGACTCAATGATTCTGTTTTTGAATACTGAATTTCTTTTTTCCTGACATGTTGGTGTTATATCTTTCAAATACTGTGTCTGCAAAGCAGCAAAATGTAATTATTTTAAAAGGGAGTGGATTATTTTCTATTCCCACTGTATAACTCGCTAATATCCTACCTTAAAATGGAACACTAACAAAACCATTTTTGTAGATTTGGATAGCACGGGGAAGGGTGTGATGGTCAGATGTTTACGGCTATCTGTGCCCCTGTTGGGAACATGCAGATGCAGTTTCAGAGCCACAAGGACACAATGGTTGCCTTGATAAAAGACTCCTCATGTGGCTGCAAAATATCACATCTGCATCTATAGTTTGTGACTATTAATGTTCATTGTTTACACAATATGAATTGTGGGGCCCTTACATACCTCTACCCAATGACTTGAGCTAAGGATTGGACAACCGAAAGCTGCCCTCTCTCTGTGATCTGACGCTTTCCCCTCACCCTAGGTCATCCCTGGTATCCTGCTGGGCTGCCCAGGGTTGGAGAATCTTTTTCTGCCAATATAGGATATTTCCTCCTGCTCAAGTTGGCTTTACCTCTTGAACCACTTCTTTCTTGCCACCACGCTACCCCAAGCCTGTCGAACCCAGTCTGACCTCAAAGTTCTTGCATTGAGTGTGAAGGGCTTGAACATCCCCAAAAAGTGCAGAGTGATCTTAACAGACCTCCATTAGGTGCAAAGTTCAACTTTTCTCCAAAAAACACATTTCATATGCAATTAACAGCCTAGTCTTTGCGACCACTGTTAACCTGTGTCTTTCCACACCTATTCACTGGATAACAGATCAAGAGGGGTTTGTATTTTGCTGGCCAACTCTGTCTACTTGCACCCTCTGGCTAAACACAGGAACAATGAAGGGCGTTGCTTTTTTTTTAATGACAGATCAAATCAATATGCACATAGTGAACCTTCCTACCATCTAAGCAACCCATAACCAGATTACATTCCTTAAATTTGCATTAGACATCCTGAATTGTAAGGGACAGTACATAGGTTTTCTG
Organism: Staurois parvus; assembly: GCF_062004578.1. NCBI lineage: Eukaryota > Metazoa > Chordata > Amphibia > Anura > Ranidae > Staurois > Staurois parvus. The sequence continues at coordinate 12,141,126 of NW_028317821.1, forward strand.
TCACATCAGCACCCACTGTATTGAGTGTGCCACATTTTACCCCTTATGACCAATTCTCCAAAGTTGATGACATGGCAGGGAATGGGGAGAAATTTACCTATTATTTATTTAGAGTCTATTGTGTCTGGGTCATTCTTGAGGAAACTCAGTCTATGGTCTCAGCACCCTTGTTTATATAATGAGCTCTTTATGCACTGCTGTTGTGATTCAAATGTGCATTAGCTTATTTTTTCATTTTACTAATTTAATGTCATGAACGTGAGCAAGGGATGAAAAATATCTCCAACAATGGTGCATGTAGTGATGCTGCATTTTTTTTTTCGTTTTATACATAGAATAGGGCAAAGCTTAGGTAGGGAAAGTAGGGAGACAAATTGGACCACTATTTAAAATGTTAATAATTAAATACTTAAAAGGCTAATAGCAGGTCACAGGAGTGCAGAACAAAGTACACTCCTGTGATCCATAGGGGAAGTAGGACAATACTTCTCCTTTAACTACTGGTTAATAAGATTTCACAAACCAGCAGCTATTAAAAACAATGAAACGTATGCAAATTTTGGTGGATAGCAGCTCTCCATATTCTTGAAATGCAGCAGGAAATACGTCTCTCGTTGTAATTTGTGAGAGGTTTGGCTTAAGCTATAAGGTCTTCACTATCCCAAAAAAATGTGAGGAACTACACCACAGTGAGTGACAGAAAGAAGCCAGATTCCTGCTGTGACTGGCATCCTCAACAATTAGACCTCATGCACACAGGGTATTTTTGCACTCACTGTTAGGGGCATCAGGCTGGGTTTTTTTTTTTTTTACAATTTTCCAAATGCCTCTCCATATTATCCTATGTGTCCATGCACACATAGACTTTTAGTAGCAGGGGATTTTAGAAGCTGTAAAAAAAAAAAAAAAAAAACAACCCCACTGCCAGTGCATCCAGGAGCAGCAGCGTTTGGGCAGAAAAGGTATTTGAAGCATCTAGATCAGGGGTGGGCAAACTTTTTGACTTGAGGGCCGCAATGGGTTCATATATTGGACCCGGGGGCCGGACCAAGAGTAGATGAATTATGTGTATGTGTCATCCATAGTAAGTATAGTAATATTCCCCCATAGTAAGCATAGTAATTAATCCCCCATATAGTAATTCATCCCCCATATAGTAATTCATCCCCCATTTAGTAATTCATCCCCCATTTAGTAATTCATCCCCCATAGTAATTCATCCCCCCTATAGTAATTCATCCTCCATATAGTAATTCATCCCCCATATAGTAATTCATCCTCCATAGTAATTCATCCCCCATATAGTAATTCATCCCCCATATAGTAATTCATCCCCCATAGTAATTCATCCCCCCTGTAGTAATTCATCCCCCATGTAGTAATTCATCCCCCATATAGTAATTCATCCCCCATATAGTAATTCATCCCCCATATAGTAATTCATCCCCCATAGTAATTCATCCCCCATATAGTAATTCATCCCCCCTATAGTAATTCATCCCCCCTATAGTAATTCATCCCCCCTATAGTAATTCATCCCCCATATAGTAATTCATCCCCCATAGTAATTCATCCCCCATATAGTAATTCATCCCCCATATAGTAATTCATCCCCCATATAGTAATTCATCCCCCATATAGTAATTCATCCCCCATAGTAATTCATCCCCCCTATAGTAATTCATCCCCCATGTAGTAATTCATCCCCCATATAGTAATTCATCCCCCATATTAATTCATCCCCCATATTAATTCATCCCCCATATAGTAATTCATCCCCCATAGTCATTCATCCCCCATATAGTAATTCATCCCCCATAGTCATTCATCCCCCCTATAGTAATTCATCCCCCATAGTAATTCATCCCCCATATAGTAATTCATCCCCCATAGTAATTCATCCCCCATATAGTAATTCATCCCCCATAGTAATTCATCCCCCATAGTAATTCATCCCCCATATAGTAATTCATCCCCCATATAGTAATTCATCCCCCCTATAGTAATTCATCCCCCCTATAGTAATTCATTCCCCATATTATTTCATCCCCCATATTAAGTCCCCCCTGTGTCAATTCACTTACCTTTGCTCCGCGCGTTCCTCTCGCCGTGTCCCGCGCCGTTCCGGTGTAGCATGAAAATCTGTCTCCTATGAGGATCTGTCCCCCTCGACGTATCTGCGCATGTGCCAGTTTCAGGCATTAGCAGCCGATCGGCGATCTCCGGCACATGCGCAGATACGTCGAGGGGGACAGATCCTCATAGGAGACAGATTTTCATGCTACACTGGAACGGCGCGGGACACGGCGAGAGGAACGCGCGGAGCAAAGGTAAGTGAATTGACACAGGGGCGGACTGTGAGAGGAGCCTAGCGGGAGCCTAGCTCCGCGAGCTGGATTAAAAGGTCCGGCGGGCCGTAGTTTGCCCATTGCTGATCTAGATGCATACATACAGTGGGGCAAAAAAGTATTTAGTCAGCCACCAATTGTGCAAGTTCTCCCACTTAAAAAGATGAGAGGGGCCTGTAATTGGCATCATAGGTAGACCTCAACTATGAGAAACAAAATCTAGACAGACAATCACATTGGCTGATTTGGAAAGAATTTATTTGCAAACTATGGTGGAAAATAAGTATTTGGTCACCTACAAACAAGCAAGATTTCTGGCTCTCACAGACCTGTACCTTCTTCTTTAAGAGGCTCCTCTGTCCTGCACTCATTACCTGTATCAATGGCACCTGTTTGAACTTGTTATCAGTATAAAAGACACCTGTCCACAACCTCAAACAGTCACACTCCAAACTCCACTATGGTGAAGACCAAAGAGCTGTCGAAAGACACCAGAAACAAATTTGTAGACCTGCACCAGGCTGGGAAGACTGAATCTGCGATAGGCAAGCAGCTTGGTGTGAACAAATCAACTGTGGGAGCAATAATTAGAAAATGGGAGACATAAAAGACCACTGATAATCTCCCTCAATCTGGGGCTCCACGCAAGATCTCACCCCGTGGGGTCAAAATGATCACAAGAATGATGAGCAAAAATCCCAGGACCACACGAGGGGACCTAGTGAATGACCTGCAGAGAGCTGGGACCAACGTAACAAAGGCTACCATCAGTAACACACTACGCTACCAGGGACTCAGATCCTGCAGTGCCAGACATGTCCCCCGCTTAAGCCAGTACATGTCCAGGCCCATCTGAAGTTTGCTAGAGAACATTTGGATGATCCAAAAGAGGATTGGGAGAATGTCAGATGGTCAGATGATAGAACTGCTTGGCAGAAACACAACTCGTCGTGTTTGGAGGAGAGAGAATGCCAAGTTGCATCCAAAGAACACCATACCTACTGTGAAGCATGGGGGTGGCAACATCATGCTTTGGGGCTGCTTCTCCGCAAAGGGACAAGGACGACTGATCCATGTACAGGACAGAATGAATGGGGCCATGTATCATGAGATTTTGAGTGCAAACCTCCTTCCATCAGCAAGGGCATTGAAGATGAAACGTGGCTGGGTCTTCCAACATGACAATGATCTCAAACATACCGCCCGGGCAACGAAGGAGTGGCTTCGTAAGAAGAAGTTCAAGGTCCTGGAGTGGCCTAGCCAGTCTCCAGATCTCAACCCCATAGAAAACCTTTGGAGGGAGTTGAAAGTCCGTGTTGCCCAGCGACAGCCCCAAAACATCACTGCTCTAGAGGAGATCTGCATGGAGGAATGGGCCAACATACCAGCAACAGTGTGTACCAACCTTGTGAAGACTTACAGGAAACGTTTGACCTCTGTCATTGCCAACAAAGGATTTATAACAAAGTATTGAGATGAACTTTTGATATTGACCAAATACTTATTTTCCACCATAATGTGCAAATAATTTCTTTCCAAATCAGCCAATGTGATTGTCTGGATTTTTTTTCTCATTTTGTCTCTCATAGTTGAGGTCTACCTATGATGCCAATTACAGGCCTCTCTCATCTCAAGTGGGAGAACTTGCACAATTGGTGGCTGACTAAATACTTTTTGCCCCACTGTATATAGGTCTAAATGCTCCTAAATACATGTTAGCGCTAGGCGCGTTTAGCGCTTGAGTGTTAATTCATTTTAATGGCCAGAATAAATCATTAGTCTGGCTAATTAAATTAACGTCCAAGTGCTTGACACTTTTACAAGCACCAGGCATTTTTTCTGCAAAAATGCTGCTGCCAAGAGGAGGAGCGTTTTAAAAATGGCCTTAGTGCCTATTGGATACATAAATGTACTGTTTCATGAATGCTTATAAAAGACATCCCCAAGAATAGTGTCATGGAAAAGCTGAAGTCACTTTACTATTGATGTGTCTTGTCTTTAGCACGCTACACCTTTGCATACACCTTTGGTATTTGCATGCTTCACCTTTCTGCTTCCGATTGCTGAAAGCACGTTTTATTTTCCGAAGCTAGATCGTCACGTTCTAAAGAAGCACTGATTATAGTAACCTGACACCATCCCCAGCACCTGAGGCAAGGAAATGCCAAAAAAGCTAGAAATTCAAAACTAAAGAAATATCTAGCTACTATAATAGGTTGCTTATTTTTTTCAAGAGTTTTTATACCTTAGAGGGCTAAAATGTTAATGCCTGTGTTATGAACTTTAAAAAAAAAAAAAAAAAGCAGAATTCCAGGCTAAATTCAACTAGTCTTAAAAATGCTCCCTCCCCTCTCCTAACACCTAGGGCGACTAACTTGTGTAAGAAAGATGTACATACTTACCTATTTTTATCCCGCTCTAGTCCAGTGACGTGATCTGGTTTCCATGTCAGTCAGCAGCAGTGGCTGCAGGGGAGAGGAGGGATTCCCAACACTGGATTGTCCATAGGAACCTATAGGTAAATGTCAGAGCTCCAGGCTGTACAAGCTGCTGTCAAGTGCTCTCTCTCATCTCCCTACAGTTACCACTGTACACAGGGAATCATGTAAACAGACCAGAGCAAGACGAAAAATTAGTATATACCTCTTTCTTACACAGGTTAGTTAGCATGGGTGTTAGGAAGGAACATTTTTAAGACTAGTTAGGTGTAGTCCGGAATTCTACACATTTCTTCACAATGCTGAAAAGATACAAAGATGGACAAGGGCTATTACTGAAATATTTCAAAAATGGACCGCGCTAAGGTCACAGATCAACTAAATAAAATGTGCAATCTTTGAAGTGATAACAATGAGCAAAATTCAAATATAATGTTAATATTCAGTCCCAACATGTGAATAATTGCTGCAACGGTGCTGTATCTTTAACAGTGATACTCCATGCTGAGATGACAAGTGCTTCTCTGTGTTCACAATGGTGCCCCACATAGATGTAAACTCACCGTCATTTCATGACCACCTATCTCTAGGTAAGTCACACTCGCTTTTGGGACTATCCCAGTATGCAATCTGGTCCAGCACCGTTGCACCAATTATTTGGATGTTGGGACTGAATATTAACATTGTATTTGAATTTTGCTCATTGTTATCACTTCAAAGATTGCACATTTTATTTAGTCGATCTGTGACCTTAGCGCGGTCCATTTTTGAAATATTTAAGATTTTGTGTATAGTAATTCACAATTAGGACTGCTGCTATATAGGTATCTTATATATAGTTTAATTCTTTTATATATATGTAATTTATTTTTTTCCCCAAGCACAACAGCACCCGTTTTCTTTCAATATAAGGGCTATTACTGCTTGTTCAGAATATGTAAATACTTTAGTATGCATGATCTGGGTGCAGGTTCACTATAAAGATGAATTTCAATTGGTTGCTATGGATTACTGAACTTTTATATTGCTCCATGTAAAAAAAAAAAAATATTGAAACAGACCTGTACAACGTCCAGAACCATTCCGGCAGACACAGTTCCAAAGCCTGCTAACAAGAATGGCACAAGTATCTGAAGTGCCATGGCAAAACTAGATTCTTTTGGCAACTTTTTTCTGCCCTCCACCGGGGAATCTGTATCCTCATCCCCAGATGCCCGGCTGTCCTGCAGCATAGCATCTGTTTCTGATACTTCCCTTCCATCACAATAATCATAACTGTCAAAGTCATAACTTGTACTGCATATATTTGAGCAGTGCGGGCCATTTCCAAGGTAGTTCGGCTCAGAAAAATGGTGGTATTCCAAGTGTTGATCCGCTCGGATGTTAAAGCCATGTCCAGTGGGTGACAATCCATTGATTTTCTTCAGTCTTTCTTCCTGGCCCTTGTGGCACGCTAGAGGAACCATGCTCAGCAGAAGAGTGAGGAATTTCTCAGACTGAACTGCATTCACGTTAACATTACAGTTTAATGGCTCATCTTTCATAAATATTAAAAATGGTCCCCCATGGTGGTTACTCATCATGCAGCAGCTGCTCCTTCAGGAATGGTTTAATACTGTTCACGTAGCCCCTGAACAAGAAAAAAAAAATCAATCAATATAGGAGAAGAAAACGCATACATAAAACCAGAAAAATATGAGGCAATTCAGTGGTATTTGAAAATTGCATTTTGCAAGGGAAACCTGTACTGAGAGAATAAGGATGCTGCCATTGATGACCTTCGAAAAAGGACCAATGGCTTCAATACATTTTGAGGTACTGATCTGCAAATGAATGCAGATCAAGAGTTATGAATCCATTTATAACTTCTAACCTGCATGCTTTTCCAGATTAAAGACTCAACATATAGAACCATATACAGCCAGACAACTAGTATCCTCCATGTTTCAGTCAGTACAGGTCTCCACTGTTGTTGGGAAAAACAACATTCCCCCTGGGTGATCTATGTACATTGCAAGGATATCAAACTTTGTTGCAGATTCCTTTTGTTAACCTGAAGGAATATCTGGCGGTTTGTCTGTGTCCATGTGCAGAGCAAATCTGTATGGGAGTGGTTTTATAAACATCAATCAGCTGCACTTCCTTAAAGAGGAAAGTGGCAGGGTCTGCCTCCCTTTAAATGTGATTTTCCTTTGGGAATGACCTTTTTGCTGCAGGGAATGCCCAAAATCTGACTTATATCTTTAGTGCAGACTTCTGAAAAAATAAGCAAGCCAAGCAGGAAATTACATTTCTGGGAGGAGTTCTGTAGACCATCTGTATACAGAACGCCTCCAGGTTGCCATATTGCATTTTACAGAAAACTAATTACAATGGCCCTTTGCTTGACTTTATCTGGCCCTTGAGGCATATTTTATTGCTACTGACACCATAAATGGGGCATAATTCCTGCCATTGACACCAACAATGGGGCACTATTCCTTCTACTGACACCAACTATTTCTCCCCTAATTTCAAAGTTTAGGCACTGTTTACTCCCACTGAGCACAGTCCAGCCCCCCCTCCCCCCTAAAGTCTGAAGGACAGTAAGATGGCCCTTTTAGAAAGTTTGGAGAACCCTAAATTACAATATGACTTGTATATTTTATTTAGTTATATATTTATTTTTTTTGCATTTTTTTTTCCATGAAAGTGGAGATACCCTTTAAGATTTAACTGAATGACATTTTTTTTTATATCCTGGTACAACTGAAACCCTCCAGCCATTTTCATATACTTCCTTTGTGATGAAGAAAAAAAAACCAAAAAAAAAAAACCACCTAGCTTAAAAGATAAGTTCACCTTTGGTTCCACCTGTTTTTAGGGTGGAATATATAGCATGTTCCCACCACTGTAGCAGTTGCCCAATCCCCCCCTCTCTGTGACAGAAGTAAAGGGAATATTTCCCCATACTAGCTGTCAGATTTCAAAAGTGGCGAGGCCATGCAGGTCTCTGTGAATGAATGACGTAACGCGGCTGTGTGAACAGAGTTCTGTGAATGAATGAACTACTTCAGCCTTTTCCGGTGGTCGGCCTGTAGTTCTCTAAGAACTACCAAGGCGCTGCTGAGCTCGCTGGTAGTTCATTGAGCCTTCCTGTCAGAATGTATCTGTTTACCCGTACGGGATATACTGGCACACAGATACACTGACACATTGCAGGAGCCTGCATGGCATCAGTAATCTGCTGATCGTAGGTGAAATGCTTTCCAGGCTCAAAAATAAATAAATCAATAAATAGTAAATGTAAATTTTTTTTACCTGCAAAAAATTTATTTATTATTTATTTTTTTTGTGAACTTATCCTTGCCATTTAATGAGATATTTGTTGAAGATCCATTTATATCCTATCTGTACGCACTTGATAATTAAATTAACATTTAAGCTTTTGGGTTTAGGTCTACATCTTTCATAATCAATCTGCCATACAGACGATAGTCTATCAAAAACATGTAGCATGTCCACTTCAACAATGCGTTCTAATTATATAGTCCTGTAGACCCTCACTCCACAAAGTCATAGATATTTTTTTTTTTTTTTTTTGCTTAACCGACAGATCAAATATGCAATAAAAGCAAGCTGTGAAGCCAGCAATCAAACTGCAGCAGAAAACAGATGATTTCATCAAACTTGCAATGCTTGAATACACTTTAAGGCCTATTCAATAAGAGAGTTCAAGAAGCAGTGAGCCATCCAGTACAGTTATAGTAATCGTATGTCATCTGTAAGCAGACAATGTATATGGTTACCCAATGGTAGAAAGCGGAACGCTTCCCTTTGCTGCTATTTGAAGTGGTAAAAGATGAATTGCCTGACTATAGGAAGGTCAGCAGTGATAATGGAAACCTCTTCTTTCAGGCAACACGTAATACAGGCAGTCTTGGCCAAAAACGAATGTGGTCAGAAAGCAAGATAAAAATTTCGAAGATAGATTGAGAATTGTGCATTGCTTCAGCACAGAAAGTATTAATACTCACAAGAGAACATTGTCCCGAGTCTGAATTGACCTAAAAATAATACTTAACCGGTAAAACCAGGAAAAGCAAGAACATTTTTCAACACCTTACCTGCACAACCAGGAAAAAGTGTGAACATTTTTCAACACCTTACTTGTATAACCAGGAAAATTGTGAACATTTTTCAACACCAAGATAAGTATGATCACAATCACACAAATTCTCAAACGTTCAGCATACCAAAAATGTACAAATATATTATCTACTCAGAAAGAAGAGTTAATAGAAAGGCAACAGAATATAGAAAATCACAGGTAAAGCCACCTACCTAGAAGAGCAGATACATATTCCAGTTATTTTCCACAATCCTCCAGATACAAACACACAAGCTTGAAATAGACAAGAAATCTCATACTCTATATGTACAGTGATAAGTCATTGGAAATCAACAGCATTTAACCCTTGCACTTTACAGATGACACAGACACATTTTCCCTATAGCCTGCAATATAAGACATTTTTACAGTTATCAATTTGTAAGAAACTCATCATAGCATCATAAAACATTTTCCAAAGTCCAACACAATGTTTACAGCTTTATATTCTACTTTCTGGTGAACCATTACTATGGGCACCCAACCATCAAAGCAAGGATGAACAACCTTTGGCATTCTGTACTACTTTGGGGGAAGTGATCTATATTTTTTTTTTTACATAATTTGCTTACAGCAAAGAATTACTTTGCTATAAGCAAGCATTTACCTGAATGAAATCGATTCATTCAGGATTTTTTTTTTCTTAACTGTGATTTGGCCACAGCTAATCACATGACACAGCTAGACTGTGATTGGCCCAGCTTGTGCATGTGATCGCTGTGACCATTCACAGCTAGCCACACTTGTATACAATGGATGGCATGATAGGAAGCCATCCATTGTATACAACTGTCATGTGACCTGCTGCGATTGGTCACAGCAGGTCACATGGTACTGGCAACGGGGCCAGTACACAGATCTGTCATCGGCCGTGTCCGAGGTACACGGCCAGTGACAGATCGTGCCGATGCGCGGCTCTGCTGGCATGCAAACTGCGCATGCCTGAAAGGATGCCATATGGCATCCACCCAGAGGGATGAGGGTTTTTGCCGGCCGCCATTCGGCCATAGGCCGGGCGGGAACCGGTTAAATCAGGTCACCTGTCAAACACACTTGGACTGCTTTTCAGAGGCGCAGCACTGCCTGCTGCACTTGTGAATGAGCCCTTAGTTGCATTTGGCAGCGGCACCCTTAGGGCTTGTACACACGTAAAGTTGGGGAGCACTCCCAATCCCTACCCCCTTTAGCTACTGAAGCAGCAGCCAAAAGGTGTACAAATGCCGCAGCAGGAATTAAACCCCCTATTGCTATTCGTGGATGCTACCACCTGCCAATTATTATTATTATTATTATTATTACATCGAGTTTATATAGCGCCAAAGGGTTTGCTCAGCGCTGTACAATAGGGGGGACAATACATGGCACAGTACAACAAAAACAGACAGCGTACGAGGGGTAAGAGGGCCCTACTCTTTCAAGCTTACAATCTAGGAGGGAGGGGGCAGTGGAACAATAGGAAGTGGCTGAGGGGGATGAAGTGGCTGAGGGGGATGAAGTGGTGGGAGGAATGAGGGAGAATGGCCGTTAGGTGAGGGTGGGGTAGGCTTCCCTGAAGAGATGGGTTTTGAGGGAGCGCCTGAATGTGGGGAGGGAAGGCGACAGTCGGATGGATTGGGGCAGTGAGTTCCAGAGGATAGGGGAGGACCTGGAGAAGTATTGCACCCGTGCATGGGAGGAGGAGACCAGGGAGCAGGATAGAAGGAGGTCCTCTGAGGAGCGAAGGGTACGGGTAGGGTGGTACTTGGGGATCAGGTTGGTGAGGTAGTCAGGGGCAGTGTTATGAACGGCTTTGTAGGTCAGGATTAGAAGTTTAAATTTGATGCGTTGGGAAATCGGGAGCCAGTGGAGGGTAGGCCAGTGAGAAGAGAGTTGCAATAGTCAAGGCGTGAGATGATGGAGTGTACAAGAAGTTTGGTGGTGTCTGGGGTGAGGAAGGCACGTATCTTGGCAATATTGCGGAGATGGAGCCTGCAGGTGTTTGTAAGTGATTTGACATGAGGCAGGAAGGAGAGGTTCGAGTCAAGAATGACACCAAGGACTTTGGCTTGCGGGGCGGGAATGATAGTGGTGTTGGTGGTGGTGATGGATAGGATGGGGGGGGTGTGGGCAGGGGGAAAGATGAGGAGTTCGGTTTTGGAGAGGTTAAGCTTGAGGAAATGGAGCGACATCCAGTCTGAGATGTCGTTTAGGAGGTGAGTGATGCGGGCGGAGATAGTGGGGGTGAGGAGAGGGGTGGAGAGGTAAATTTGGGTGTCGTCAGCATAGAGGTGATAATTGAAGCCATGGGAGTGTATGAGTGTGCCCAGGGAGGAGGTGTAGATGGAGAAGAGAAGGGGTCCAAGGACAGAGCCTTGAGGGACCCCAACAGAGAGGGGGAGGGAGGGGGAGGTGGCGCCATTGTAGGTGACGCTGAAGGAGCGTCGGGATAGGTAGGATGAGAACCAGGAGAGAGCGGTATCTCTGATGCCAAGGGAGAGTAGTTTATTAAGGAGGAGGGGGTGGTCGACTGTGTCAAAGGCCGCAGAGTGATCCAGGAGAAGGAGGACAGAGTAGTCGCCCTTGGCTTTGGCGTTTAGTAGGTCGTTAGTGATTTTGAGGAGGGCAGTTTCGGTGGAGTGTAGGGGACGGAAGCCAGACTGTAATGGGTCAAGGAGGTTATTGTCAATAAGGTGGGCGCTTAGGCGATCGTAAGACTATGCGCTCAAGGAGCTTGGAGGTGAGTGGCAGCAGGGAGATGGGTCTGAGGCTGTTGGGGTCTGCGGGATCCAGGGAGGATTTTTTGAGGATGGGGGTGATATGTGCGTGCTTTAGGGGGGAGGGGAATGCGCCAGTAGAGAGGGAGAGATTGAAGATGTGGGTGAGGGAGCGGATGAGGGAAGAGGGGGGTGACCGGAGGAGTTGAGAGGGGATAGGGTCCAGGGGGCAGGTAGTGAGGCGGGCTTCTGAGAGGACCTTGATGACTTCCTCAGTAGTGACAGGGCTGAGGGAGTGCAGTGCAGGGGGGGTTACGGTGGGCAGGGCCTGGGGAGAGTTGGAGGGCAGTGTGGTTGTGAGGGCAGAGGAGGGGGAAGAAGAAGGGGTGACGGGGGTGGGAAGGCTAGGTGGGGAGGTAGATTGCGAGTTGACAATGTCCTTACGGATAGCGTCAATCTTGTTACGGAAATGGGTGGCAATCTCGTGGGAGGTGAGTGAGGTACTAAGTGGAGGAGGGGGGGGAGAGAGCAGGGAGTTGAAGATGGAGAAGAGTCGGCGAGGGCAGGAGGAGAGGGTGTTGATTAGGTTAACAAAGTAGGCCTGCTTGGCGGCGTGGAGGGAGGAGGTGTAAATGAGGAAGGCAGATTTGTAGAGGGAGAATGCGTGAGGGGACCTGGTTTTGCGCCACAGTCTCTCCAGTGCGCGACTGCGACGTTTGAGGCGTTTAGTGCTGTCATTCTGCCATGGTTGAAGCGGCCTAGGTTTGAAGATGCGTGTGGTTAGGGGTGCTAGAGAGTCTAGGGTAGCTGACAGTGAGTCGTTGTACAAGGTGGTGGCTATGTCAGGACATGATAGTGGGAGGATGCTGTCGTGTAGGCGGTCGGCGGCTGAGTGGAGGGGGGCCGGGTTCAGGTTGCGGAGATTGTGGCTGGTGATGGTTTGGCGTTTTTGGGGGAGGGGAGTTGGGGGAAGGAAAGATGGAGAACGTGATGAGGTGGTGGTCAGAGAGAGGGAAGGGGGTGTTAGAGAACTGGTTGAGGGTACAGAGGTGGGAGAAGACGAGGTCCAGGGTGTTCCCTCCGATGTGGGTGGAGGATTGCATGTGTTGTGTGAGCGCGAAGGAGGAGGTTAGGTGGAGGAATTGGGAAGTGGCCGGGTTGTTGTCGTTGATGGGGATATTGAAGTCCCCGAGGATGATGGTCGGTAGCTCAGAGGAGAGGAAGAAGGGGAGCCAGGCGGCGAAGTTGTCCAGGAAGTGGGGTATGGACCCAGGAGGTCTGTAGATCACTGCGATCCTTAGGGGGGGTGGGTGAGAAGAGTCGGATGCAGTGCGCCTCAAAGGAGAGGAAAGATAGAGAGGGTGGGTTAGGGAGGACCTGGAAGGTGCTCAGCGGTGAAAGGAGCAAGCCGACACCACCACCTCTGCGATCGCTCAGTCTTGGCGAATGGGTCCAGATGAGACCTCCATGGGTGAGTGCCACAGGGGAAGTGGAGTCGGTGGCCTGTACCCAGGTTTCGGTGACTGCTAGGAGGTTGAGGGAGCGGGAGATGAAGAGGTCATGGATGGCGGTAAGCTTGTTGCAAACCGAACGGGCATTCAGGAGTGCAACCGAGAGAGGGGGGATAGGTATCGGGAGGAGGGGTACATGTATGAGGTTGAGGGGGTCGCGTCGGCTGGTGTGAGCAGGGGGGACTCTAGGGGGGGGGGGTGAGGTGGTGAGGGGCCAGGGTTCGGGGAGATGTCCCCAGCTGATATGAGAAGGAGGAGGGTGAGGAAGGTGGCATGGGAACGGGAGGTGTAGGAGCGTGTGGGTCTGGAAGTGGTGGCAAGTGGGTCAGCGGGGAAGTGGAGTAGCAGGAGAAGGTGCCGTAATGGGGAGAGGGGAGAAGCGAGGGGGCGATATAGAGCTGCTTAGTGGGGGTGGGCGGGTAGAGGGAGGCGGTTTTAGGGATGGAGGAGAGGAGGAGGAGCGCGGGCGGGCGGCATGTTGGGGTGAGCGGTGTGCTGGAAAGGTCAGAGGGGTGAAGGGGTGCTGGTCAGGGATGGCAAAGCAGAGTGTCCAAAACGCAGAGGGAGGTGAGGGGGTGCAGGTCCGGGATGGTGAAGCAGAGTGTCTGTAGCGCTGTGGAGGAGACTATTGAGTTCTTCTGTGAGGGGAGAGGGAGAGTGGAGGGCAGCAGGGATAGCAACTGGTTGGTAGTAGTCTGCGGGCGAAGTAGGTTGGTGTCCGTGGGTGCGGCGGCACGTCATCAGTGGGTGCAGTGGTTTGGTGAGCGGAGGGGTCGTAGGGCGAGGCGTCTGGGGTGCGGTAGGCGCGGCGTCTGGTGATGCTGGTGGCTCGGAGACCGGAGACGTTGAGGCCAGGTGTTGAGGGCTCGGCGTCAGGAGGCGCTGAGGGTGCTGAAGGGCCCGGCGTCGGGAGGAGTGGAAGGGTCGTCGTGAGGAGGTGGTATGGATCGACGTCTGGAGGTGGAGTAGGCTAGGCGTTGGCAGCTGTAGTAGGCTCAGCGTCCGTGACCGAAGTGAGCCGGCGCAGTCGGATGTTGAGGGCCAGGCGCTGAGGACTCGGCGTCGGGAGGCGCTGATGGTGCTGAAGGGCCCGGCATCAGGAGGTGTTGAAGGGCCCGACGTTAGGTGGTGTAAAAGGGCCATTGGCAGGAGGTGGTGAGGACCGACGTCTGGAGGTGGAGTGGGTTAGTCGCAGTCGGGCTCAGCGTCCGTGGGTGAGGTGAGCAGCGCAGGTGGATGTTGTGGGCCAGCAACTGGGGGTGCTAGGGGCCCTGCGTCGGTGGGAGCAGTAAGGCCGCGTGGTAGGCTTGGCCCCGCCGAATTGGATAGGGTTTGGGAAGTTCAGTAGTAGGTGCCCGATAGGGGAGGCTTACCCTCTCGATGCAGGTAGCGGAGGTGCGGCGTCGTCCTGGAAAGGTCCCTGATCTGGGGCCGGCTGGTGCAGGGTGCAGGGCGGCCCTCAGGGTTCTGGGAGGCCTGAAGCAGTTCCCAGGCAGGGTCGCCAGGTGCGGGCAGCTGGGTGCCCCGAGGTGGCGGCTGGGTGCCGGCGGCTGGATGCGGGCGGTCTGGGGTGGTCCCTGAGCTAGTAGGGAGGGCTCCAGGGCCCAATCGTGACTCATTCAAGTAAATGGGGCCACTCTGCAAGCACCCCAAAACTGCATGCTTCTGTGCGGTCCAGGGGATTAAAGCTCTTGGTGAGAAAGTAATACAACGCTGCCTGCTTTAACCACTTGTTTACTGTACTGCACAAGGTAGCAGGGCACTTGCAGAGCAGCCTCATTCACTTGAATGGGTCATGCTTGGCAGGTGCTACACCCACCAACCATGGCAGGGCATATAACTCCAGTTGTGGCTGTGACTTGTGTACACCCCTGACCACTGCAGCTACAGGAGGTGTGGTTGGGGCGGGGGTGGTAAAAACAAGTCTTGACTATGGGGTTTTACAACCCCCCAAACTGCAAATGTAAAATGAATACTTACTGTTCGGAGCCCCCTATAAGGCTGCTTTCACACTGATGTGCTGTGGTTTACCTGCCCTACAGGTGCAGAGCAGTACAGTGCATCTGTGATTTTTCTGGGTTAGCTGCGCTTTACCATAGACATCTTTTATATCCTGCAGGTGTTGCACTTTCAGAAAGTACATCAACCCCGTAGGATATAATAGAAGTCTATAGCTAAACACAGCAAACCCATAGGAAAGTTGCAGGTGCAGTGCACCGTACTCACGGTGAGGGTAAACTGCAGCGCATCTGTGTGAAAGCAGCCATATACTATTATGCCCAGTGTATTGCTTCACACGGACCTGAAGATCTCTTCTCTCCTGCTGCTGGTACCACTCTGGAGAACGCTAGCCAGGATAAGAGATGAAGTGCACAGGAGGAGTACAGAGGAGGCATCAGCTCCAACTTTACAAGTAGGCCCTCTGCATTGAACTGTTTGATGCTTTGGGTGGCGGGTCAGCAAGCCCAGGCCTCGATCTATCAGTCACCTGGCCGCGATCTACTGGTAGATCGCGATGAGTTGTACAGGCCTTAGACGGTTCATTTATCGGGTGATTTTTCGTCCAAAAAACAAAAACATCGGTCGTTCTGTTGCACCAATGATTGCAAAAATTGCCTCGTTTTTCACAAAATTTCCAGTATTATCCAATAAAAGAAATGAGGAGGAACCGCAAAAATCTGCCAATGCCATTGCACCACTAACAGTGCGAAAATTGGCCGATTATTCTTTCAGATGAAAAATCGGCCGATAAACCGTCTATGGCCTGCATTGCATGGAGCTTTTCTAAGTACAGTTCCTAACAAAATCATGTAAATTGTTTTATTATCTGGATTTGTATTTTATATTCCTATTGTGTTTGTTGATCGTGATCTATATATTTGTTTTCAATGATTTTATGTTTGCTCTTAAATAAAATGTAATATTTTTTACTTTTTAAGAGTGACTCGGTGATGTCCTTCTGGCATTTCTCTTCTTTCTAGTTCCTAACAAAAGGCTCTACCTCATTGAACATTTTTAGGTTTCATTACGTGTTTTTTTGTCTTCAGGTTATGCCGATGCAGACTCAGAAGTTGGACCTTACAGATACACATGTATTAAAGGCTCATTCACACGATGTGCAGTGACTGGTGTTTTCCCACGCTGGATCAACGCCACAAAAATACATAGGGAACAATTGTTTTCTAGGTGTCTCTTTCATACCACAGCGCTGGTGTTATGCTGCATTTTTCCGCAGTGCACTCAATGGCACTGCAGACACATTAATGGAGAATACACATTCTACACCTCTAACATAAAAACAAAACAAAACAATGGAAACAGCGTGATGCATTGAAACAGCACATCACACTACCCGGAAAACTGATAGCAGCTGCATTCTAAAACAAAGTGAGTAGGCAGTGTGAACAAGCTGTACTACTACAATCGCTTGAAACCCACTTTTCACAAACAATCTCCATTGCACCAATTATGTGACTCTAGGGAAGAACTGACTGCACCAGTGAGGATTTAGGTGTGTCGTATTAAGGGGGCCATTATTATGCAGTCATTTTGGTTTTTCACTGCATTTTGAAGAGAACGTTGGTCACGCTATAAAATGACATACTGTATGTAATATACTGTAGGCTGCCCACACTCAGAAGACCAGGCTCTCTGTTTCTTAAGTACCCCCTGGAACATTTTATTTAAGGTACTTATATAGGGCCATCAATTTACACAGCGCTTTACACATATATATTGTACATTCACATCAGTCCCTAACCCTCAAGGGGCGTACAATCTAAGGTCCCTAACTTACATTCATACATACACATACTAGGGCCAATTTAGACAAGATCCAATTAACCTACCAGCATGTCTTTGGAGTGCGGGAGGAAACCTGAGTACCCGGAGGAAACCCACGCAGGCACAGGGAGAACATGCAAACTCCAGGCGGGTGGTGCCGTGGCAGGGATTCGGACCAACATCCCTAGTACTGCCAGGCAGAAGTGCTAACCATTTAGCCACTGTGCTGCCCCTTTAGTAACATTTAGTAAATTCCTGTTGATCCTGCTAATAAAACCATTGGTAAGGCATTTCCTTTGATTGCATGACAACGTTCTTTCTTCTGCAGTGATATCACACAGCACTGCCAGCATGACCTATGTCTACAACCCCAATTCCAAAAAAGTTGTCTGACTGTGTGTCCAGGGCCAATCACTCTCACGTGAATCGCCAAATACATGCGATTGGCTGCAAATATCTGCGGGAGTTAATTGCCGGGACCCTCCACGGATTTTCTTGCATCTGCTCGTTGTTGGCCAGAAACACAGGGGTCGATTTTTGAATGATTTTTCATTCGCAAATCGGACCTAAGAATAAGTGGGCGATTTTTGCTTTGTTAGTGGGACAATGGCACTGGCTGATTTTCGTGGTTCCTCCCCATTTTGTTTATCGGGCATGCTGGAAAATTCTTGAAAAACGAACAATTTTCGAAAACATTGGTGGCACCATCGGATTACAGAACGAGCGATGTTTCGATTTTCAAATGAAAAATCATTTGGAATTCGAACCATGTATGGCCTGCTTAACTGAACTAAAACACCACCCTATAGGCAGTGCTTCCTAGCCTCTGGGTTTCATTTCATTTACAGCTGATTGTTCTGTTGCATGATTTCCAAAGTGTGACAAAGGTCAAGACGAAGAATCCCATTGGGCCCGTAGAGTATCATGTGAAGATCAAAAAAGTTTATGAGCTTCTCTAGGGCAGAGTCGCACGTTTTTGCCACTATAAACTTTAATAGGAGCACCTGAAAAAGGCTTGAAAAACCTATGTGCTATATGGGTCTTTCAGGCATTCCCATGTAAAAGTCTATGAGGCCAAAAAATGTGCAATTCTGCTCCTGTACCGATGCAAGTTGTACATACATGCAAACAAAAACACCTTTAAATCACCTGGCTATGATCATGTTCAGCTGTGAATGGAAACCTACAATTATGTGTTATTTTTTTATATAGATGTTTGAGTGACTGTAGTAAAGTACAGACAGTGATTACAGTAAAATTCTACTAATTTCTATTATTACAGTAGTGGAAATATAGAACATACATTGCCTCAAGTCAGGTGAACTATACTTTGCATTCTAAAGACATCATAAAATGACAGATAGATTTCAGGAGTAAGTACAAATGTTTCCAATATACTATAAAGTAGGATTGATCGTGGTGTTGTATCTACTTAAAAAGTATGCAAACCCAACATTTCATATTCCTGATGTTCCTGCTGTACCATGTACAATTATCCTGTTCTCCTTGTATTGCTTCCATTGTGTGAAATCTCTGGTGTTCCTACCAGTCTCTGCTTTCCTAATAGAAACTGACCATACTAAGCATGACAGCACTGTTCCCTGGCTGTTTTGGGAGCTAATCAAATGATTAGACCAGCCTTTCTCAACCGGGGAGCCGCGGCACCCCAGGGCACCACCAGAGGTCTTCAGGAGTGCTGTGGGGAGAATGGCTGTCACTTTAGCCCGAGCTCCCAATCCCCAGCCGCACTGTACATCGGCACTGGGAGCCATCACACCACTCAGCAAAGTGAATGGGAGCGTTTTCTGTGATCTCTGCTACCCCTAGAGTGCAGTACCCTCATAATGCTGTATACGTGTGTGTGCACAGTACGTGTGTATATATGTGTACGTACATGTGTACGTTTGTTTTTATATGTGTATATATGTATTTTACTTTTAATCTTGACCCCCTATTCCTGTAATTTCAGAAATGCTTTTTTTAGGACTTGTTCGTAATAGCAGCAAGGACTGCTGCTCCTCTGAAAGCAATCCATGCTCAGATTACTTTTCAGAGCCATTTGACAGGTGGTAAAGAGACAATATGTTGCCTCCTCACCACCTAGTTTAACCCCGTAAAAAGCAGCATCAATCGCCACACCACAACTGCGTGCAATGCGTACACAGTTGCGGGGTGGTTGTAGTTCAACCCCATTCACCTGGAGGTATACTTCCAGCTGTGGCAACAGCATGTGTGTATACCCTCAGCTGCGGTTTTTGCAGCTAAAGGGGGAGCAGTTGGGTGTGGTAAAAGCAGTTTAATTGTGTGGTCCAACCTCACAGGTGAACAGGCCCTTGGTGTGGCTGTGTGTAGGGCAGCCCATTCATTTCAATGGGCTGCCTTACCCGCAGAAATGCAGAGAAAGTCATCCCTGACCTTAGTTTAAAAATTGTGCCACACCAAAAACACCCCGTGTTCACCAATGTATGGGGGTACCCCTAAAAAGCAGAGCATTTGTCTGCGTGTCAGGAATGAGCGCGATTTCGTAACGTGAACCAAGCCCTGGACAGGGGTGCCTCATGACTGAAAATACTTTTCAAGGGCGCCCCAACTGGAAAAGGTTGAGAGACACTGGACCAGAGTTCTGTTCAGTTGACATGCCCCCCCTCTCCTCCCGCACAACCATTCACTCAAATTAATGCACTGCTGTTTCTCCTCCCCTCTATGAGCTCCTTATGCAGCTGAGAACAGAGGGAATGTGATCACTTATTATTAATAAATAAATAAATACTATTTATAATGTTTTTTTCTAATTTGTATATAAAAATATTTTGCCTTTCATTTCTATTTTAAACTGAACAGGTTGCTTTACAATGTGAGGATTTACATATACTTTAAAGCTGAGCTTTTGTCTCTTGCTGTGGTGTTCCCCCCACCTCAATGGTTAATAGCTTGTTTATGAGTTGTGTACCAGTAACAAAGAACTTTACTTGTTTTATCTTTTGATCCCTCAGCAGTCAACACTCTCCAATTCTCTCTGATGCTTCAGGTTGTGGGTGGTCCCTTGGCATCCTCAAAAGCAATGCAGGGCTAATGGCCCCGCACTGTCCATGAGGATGTAGGACTGCTTGCAAATGCTAGAGGTTGTTGGGGCTGTTTGCATAGCATGGAGGCAGCCCTTGTGGGACCGAGGGTTTAGATATGGGTTCTCCACAATTTGAAACAAAGGCCAGTTTACTGCCCTTCAAACTTTAGGGGAGCCAGATTGTGGCCAGTGGGAGTAAAAAATGCCCTGGCATCAGTGGGAGTAAACAATACCCCTAGGCTTGGTAGCCAGTGGGAGGAACAGCGCCCCGTCGCTGGGGTCAGTGGGAGGAACAGCGCCCCGTCGCCGGGGTCAGTGGGAGGAACAGCGCCCCGTCGCCGGGGTCAGTGGGAGGAACAGCGCCCCGTCGCCGGGGTCAGTGGGAGGAACAGCGCCCCGTCGCCGGGGTCAGTGGGAGGAACAGCGCCCCGTCGCCGGGGTCAGTGGGAGGAACAGCGCCCCATATCAGTCAAATACACTCTCTGGCCACTTTATTAGGTACACCTGTTTATTGCTTGGTAACACAATTGCTTCGAATGTGGCATAGTTGTTGGTGCCAGATGGGCTGGTCTGAATATTTCAAAAACTGCTGATCTACCTGGATTTTCACACACAACCATCTCTAGAGAATGATCTAGAGAATGGTCCAAAAAAAGAGAAAATATCCAGTGAGTGGCAGTTGTGTGAAGGAAAATGCCTTGTTGATGTCAGAGGTTGGAGGAGAATGGACAGACTGGTTCGAAATGATAGAAAGGAATCAGTAACTCAAATAACCACTCGTTATAACCAAAATATGAAGAATACCATTTCTGAATGCACAACACATCAAAGCTTGAAGCAATTGGGCTACAGCAGCAGAAGACCACACCGGATGCCACTCCTGTCAGGTAAGAACAGGAAACGGAGTCTACAATTCACACAGGCTCATCGAAATTGGACAATAGAAGACTGGAAAAAACATTGCATAGTCTGATGAGCCTCGATTTCCCTAGAGAGGATTGTGCATGAAAATTCCAGTGTATCAGCAGTTTTTTTAAATACTCAGACCAGCCTGTCTGGCCCCAACAACCATGCCATGTTCAAAGTCACTTAAATCCACTTTCTTCCCCATTCTGATGCATGGTTTGAACATCAGCAAGTCATCTTTACCATGTGGGCAGCACAGTGGCTAAATGGTTAGCACTTCCGCCTGGTCATTGGTTCGAATCCCAACCATGGCACCACCTGCCTGGAGTTTGTATGTTCCCCCTGTGCCAGCGTGGGTTTCCTCCGGGTACTCCGGTTTCCTTCCACACTCCAAAGACATGCTGGTAGGTTAGTAGACGCCTGTCTAAATTGTCCATAGTATGTATATGTATGAATGTGAGTTAGGGACCTTAGATTGTACGCCCCTTGAGGGTTAGGGACTGATGTGAATGTACTATATATATGTAAAGCACTGCATAAATTGACGGCGCTATAGAAGTACCTGAAATAAAATAATGTCTAGATGCCTAAATGCATTGCGTTGCTGCCATATGATTGGCTGATTAGCAATTTGTGTCACCAAGAAACTGAACAGTTGTACCTAATAAAGTGGTCGGTGAGTGTATATCGTAATGTAAAAAGCCCCAACTGAAAACAATATAGAGGCTTACCATCCAATGGTACCGATTTATCAGTATGGAATGTTTTTTTCAAAACATGCTTTTCAGTTCAAGAGGCATGTACTGGTCTGTACCGGATTTAGCAATATGCACCAGGGCCGGGTGCTGAAAAGCATGATGTCCATAGAGGAGAACTTGTTTATCTATTCACCTGTATGGCTTCTGTTAATGTGACATAATTCTTAAGGGGATGTGCGAGCAGTACACTTAGCAAGGTGTACCTATTCTTCCCCTTGAAATGTTGGCAGGGTATGGAATTGCTCATTTGTTAGAATTTTGCTGGCACTTTAAACATTAAAAAACATTTGCAATTTGAGAAAAGTTAGCAGTCATATTTTTGTGTGTGTTTGTGTGTATGTACACAATGCCTTGAAAAAGTATTCATACCCCTTGAAATTTTCCACATTTTTCATATTACAACCAAAAACAAATGTATTGTATTGGGATTTTATGTGATATACCAACACAAAGTGGCACCTAATTGTGAAGTGGAAGGAAAACGATAAATTGTTCTCAAATTTTTTTTTACAAATAAATATCTGAAAGTGTGGAGTGCATTTGTATTCAGCTCCCTTTACTCTGATACCCCAAAGTAAAAAATAGTGAAACTAATTGCCTTCAGAAGTCACCTACTTAGTACAGAGTCCACCTGTGTGTAATTTATTCTCAGTATAAATACAGCTGTTCTGTGAAGCCCTCAGAGGTTTGTTAGAGAACATTAGTGAACAAACAGCATCATGAAGGCCAGGGAACACACCAGACAGGTCAGGGATAAGGTCGTGGAGAATTTTAAAGCAGGGTTAGGTTATAAAAAAAAAATTCCAAGTTTTGAACATCTCACAGAGCACTGTTCAATCCATCATCTGAAAATGGCCGTCCACCTAAATGAACAGGCTGGGCAAGGAGAGCAGTAATCAGGGAAACAGCCAAGAGGCCCATAGTAACTCTGGAGGAGCTGCAGAGATCCACAACTCAGGTGGGTGAATCTGTCTACAGGACAACTATTAGTCGCGTAAATCTGGCCTTTATAGAAGAATGGCAAGAAAAAAGCCATTGTTGAAAGAAAGCCATAACAAGTCCCGTTTGCAGTTTGCGAGAATCCATGTGGGGGAAACAACAAACGTGTGGAAGTAGGTGCTCTGGTCAGATGAGATCAAAATTGAACTTTTTGGCCTAAAACAAAACTATCTATGGTGGAAAACTAACACTACACATCACCCTCAGCACACCATCCCCACTGTGCAACATGGTGGTGGCAGCATCATGTTGTGGGGATGCTCTTCTTCAGCAGGGACAGGGAAAATGGTCAGACATGATGGGAAGATGGATGGAGCCAAATACAGGGCAATCTTAGAAGAAAACATGTTCGAGTCTGTAAAAGACTTGAGACTGGGGCGGGAGTTCACCTTCCAGCAGGACAACGACCCTAAAACATGCAGCCAGAGCTATAATGGAATGGTTTAGATCAAAACATATAATGTGTTAGAATGGCCCAGTTAAAGTTCTGACCTAGCTTCAATTGAGAATCCGTGACAAGACTTGCAAATTGCTGTTCACAGACGTTCTCCATCCAATCTGACAGAGCTTGAGCTGTTTTGCAAAGAAGAATGGGCAAAAATGTCACTCTCTAGATGTGCAAAGCTGGTAGAGACATACATAAACAGACTTGCAGCTGTAATTGCAGTGAAAAGTGATTCTACCAAGTATTGACTCAGGGGGGCTGAATACAAATGCACGCCACACTTTTCAGATATTTGTAAAACATTTTGAGAACCATTTATCATTCTCCTTCCACTTCACAATTATGTGCCACTTTGTGTTGGTCTATCACAAAATCCCAATAAAACAAACCTTTACGTTTTTGGTTGTAACATGACAAAATGTGGAAAATTTCTAGGGGTATGAATACTTTTTCAAGGCACTGTGTATGGTTACTGGTTCCTAAATCGTATTAAATATCATTTTAGCTCTGTATTAATTTGAGTATAGCTGATTTGTATTGACCAAAATGACTATTACCAACCAGAATGATTTAAAAACATAATTAGAACAATAAAATGTATTTATCATTGTAAAAAAGCAACATTAAAATGGAATTCTAGGTGCAAACATTTTTTATTACGTGCAAAAAAAATTAAAAATAGGAGGTTACCTATAGCCAGATGTACTGAATGAGCAGACAACTTACTCTGGACAGTATAATTCATACATTTGTGTATGCTGCAGCTCCCAATCAGAGAAACCCTGGTGTCATTTATCAGCCTCCCCTTCTTTACACAGAACACCTTCTATTCTGTGAACCATTCACAAAATATATGTGGATTGCCATGGGGAGTGGAGCAGATATGTGACCCTATTACTTCCATGTAATCTAGCTCCAGTGGACCAAAAGTACAAACACTAGTTGTAGTATCCTGAATATACAAATGTATGAATTACACAATTGAGTGTTCATTCGAGGTAACTTTTTAAGTTTTTGCATTTAACATTTTTTTTTTTTTTTTTTTAAATGTCTGTGCCTGGAGTTCCACCTTGTAGAAATTAGTGAATTGTGAAATTGAGTACAGACCAAGATTCCTACCCAGTGCTTGATTTAAGCTTTATGTCAACCATTGGTATTTGAACAGTACCACGTACATTATTAAACATATGACAGCAGAACTATTTGCAAAGAAGATTCCCCAATTTACTTTAAAACAGACAGTCAGCTTTGGAATTATTCACTGCAAAAGTATTCATACGTGAACTGCTAAATTTGGTAAAACTGTAAAGAGCAGCCCACACATTCTGACAGTAGTGTTCTGTGTTTAATAGGTCAAGCGACAAAAAGCATCTCTTCCCTTTTGACTCAAACTTTACCATTGCAAATCTTCAATTGAAATATGTATTTATCCTTGCAAAACCATAACTAGGCAAACGATTACACCTACAAACAACAAATGAGCAACCTTTCAGTTATGCCAATAGACTTATGAGCTTATTGCATCAAATGGGCACAGTGACAAAGACTAAAGTATGCATTACCTAAAGCCCCAAAACTTTTTTTTTTAATTTTGGAAAGTGCAGGAAGTTAGAACCTCTGTCAGGTTGTTTTTGTTGTCTGTGTCCCATTGGGGAGAATTCCCTTGAAAGAGAAGTATGGGCTTTAAAAAAAGAGAAAAATATTTATACTCACACATAGGTGGATGCAGCATTGATCCAATGCTGCATCTGTCCCCTGTTGGCTCTGCCCTGAGAACGGCTGATTGCTCAGTTCTCCCCTCGGCTCTGAGCAGAGGCTGAACCAGGTGCAGATCCAGGCTTCTGACCACATGGTTGGGATCTTTCAGAGAATGGACCGGCTCTGTGATGTGAGCCAACAACGGGCTTTAGCCCGCTGTTGGCTGCAAAAAGATCACAGGCGTGCAGAATGAACTGCAGTCCTGTGATTCATAGAAGTACAGCCAAAATAGCTTTGGCTATGCTTCTCCTTTAATTCCCTGTCCAACAGATACAACAGGTAGTAGACCTGTAAGAAAACCCTTTTGGTTGTCATTGGAACAGATGCCCCCAATGGAAGATGTCCCCTCATGTCTTGTTTCAGTGAATTCTGGATATCCCACCACTTTCTTTCCCAGTGAGAATGGTACAATAGAGGTTTAGGAATCTCCCTACTCTAATCATAACTATTCATAGGCTCTTTAGGCCACACTTCTCATGTGGGCTAAGGAACTGCCCCAAGCTCTGGAAGGATCCTGACCATTATTGGCGGGATCCATCCAGATGCCTGATCAGCAGCTGGCTCAGCCTCTCAGTGTGCTGCTGAGTGGCTGAGCCAGCTGTTCCCCCCCCCCCCCCCTCCCTTCCAGCCAAGCACTTGAAAAGACTAAAGAACTGAGCAATCAGCGATCATGTGATCAGTCAGTTCTTGGGCTTAAAGCCAGCAGAGACAGCTGCAGCATCAGACTGATGGAGGTGTGTATGTGTTTTTTTTTTAAAAACCAAACTTCTCATTTAAAGCTAAACTCAGGGCAAACAACTAAATACACAGATGAAATATTTATAGAAGAGCTGTTTTACCTGCCAAAGAATTTGCATTTCTGTCTATCCAGTCCTGAGATTAAAGCAGCTATGCCACACAGCACAGCCCTGTCTGGCAGAAGACAGGACATGATCTTTCTCTGCTGCAGTTTCAGCTTAACTTACGGGTCCCCTCTTTACCCTGTGATTGGACAATGAAAAGAAAAGCAGCACACAGAAAAGCTTCCGTTCTGTCACTCTGCTCTTTCCTACTACAAACATGTCCCTCATACTGCAGCACTCCTGATTAGCTCCTTTTAATACTTAATTCCCACTGCCCTCTGAGCTCTGCTGTGCAGGGACTACAAGAGGCTGATATCAAGTTAAATTCCCATACTTCCACTGCTTGCATTAAGAATACATTTAATAATGTGTTAAGGTCGCATTCACATAGAGGGTTAGGATCGCCAGAGGCAAGAATAAGGGATTCTGGTTAGCGGAAAAACATCAGCCCTGTGCACAACTGTGTGTGAACAGCTGCAGCCAGATTTGAGCTCTGTACACTTCAATGGCCAGCACTATGCATTATTCACATGTAGTCGCACATCTGAGTGTATAAATGCGATTAGGGACTCTGACGGGTCCTGGACACAGACTATTTATGCCCAGGGATAGCATTTCTGGCTGCAACTAAATGTCCTGCACAGTTGTGCTCAAAAGTTTGCATACCCTGGCAGAAATTGTTAAATTTTGGAATTGATATTGAAAATATGACTGATCATGCCAAACAAATGCTCTTTTATTGAAGGATGATGATCATATGAAGCCATCTTTTTATGTCCTTTTCCATCTTTAAAAAGTTCCATTATCTTGTTACTCAGGACTTTTGACAGTTCTTTTCTGATCCCCATGGCTCAGTATCTAGCCTAGTCAGTGCTTCCACGTAAGAGCTAACAAACTCATTGACTATTTATACACTGACATTAATTGCAATTGCAATTGCAATAATGTGGGGCGGCACAGTGGCTTAGTGGTTAGCACATCTGCCTTGCAGTAAATGGGTCATGGGTTCGATTCCCGACTAGGACGCCTCCTGCATGGAGTTTGCATGTTCTCCCTGTGCTTGTGTGGGTTTCCTCCGGGTGCTCCGGTTTCCTCCCACACTCCAAAGACATGCTGGTAGGTTAATTGTCTCCTGTCTAAATTGGCCCTAATATGTGTATGTATGAATGTGAGTTAGGGACCTTAGATTGTACACCCTTTGAGGGTTAGGGACTGATTTGAATGTACAATATATATATGTAAAGTGCTGCGTAAACTGACAGCGCTATATAAGTACCTGAAATAAATAATTGGCATTTTAACCCGTGTGTGACACCTTGTGTATCTGTACCAAGGCCAAACATTCCAGGGTATGTAAACTTTTGATCATGGCCATTTGGGTGATTTCTGTTATCATTATGATTTAAAAAGGAGCCAAATAACTATTTGATAATAAATGGCTTCATATGATCATCATCCTTCAATAAAAGAGCATTTTTTGGCATGATCAGTCATATTTTCAATATCAATGCCAAAATTTCACAATTTCTGCCAGGGTGTGCAAACTTTTGAGCACAACTGTATCTGCCTGGATTTAAACTTTAAACAGTTCTTTGCATTCTAATACAATTTTATCAGTAATATTGGTTGAACATTTAACGATGACATCAAATGACTTTTACACATACGTACAGGTACAGATGACCTGCCCTCATTTAAAGCTAAACTCCAGTCCAGGCAAACAGCTAAATACACAGATTAAATATTTATAGAAGAGCTGTTTTACCTGCCAAAGGATTTGCATTTTTGTTCATCCAGTCCTGAGATTAAAGCAGCCATGCCACACAGCACAGCCCTGTCTGGCAGTGGAGAGGACATGATCTTTCTCTGCTGCAGTTTTAGCTTTACTCATGGGTCAGTAATATTGATTGAACGTTTAATGATGAAATATAAAATTACTTTTACACATACATACAGGTACAGATGATCTGCTCCCTTTAGAGAATAATTTAAGTATACAGAAAAGTAAGGCTCCATGTACACGGGACGTTTGGAAAACACTTCTGAACGATGGAAACTGACTGCTGGAGTAGGTTAAAAAAAGTCTGTTTAGCTGTGTTTGCATACCGCGTTTAAGAGCGTTTGTGTTTAGAAGCGTATTTTTAAGATAACCTCAGGAGACCTTCCAAAATGCCCAAAATGCACTCAAAAACAGTAAAAATGTACCTATTTCATACATTTTGAGAGAAATTTTGAGAGCAGAAGTAGATAGAGCAGGATTTGTTGAGATTATCCATCTTTTTTTTTTTTTTGTGGCGTTTGTATATGTTCCAGCTCATTTCTGTGCAGAAATTATTGCAGCAGTGTCTAACATATTTTCTTTCATGCGAAACCTCAAAGTATGGTGTACCAGGTCGGAGTACCAGGAAAACACTTTGCATGCATTTTTAATGATGAAAAAAGGCTCTAGACAGCATCTGGAAATGGAAGAGTTAAAATAAATTTCCAAAAACAAATGCTTAGAAATGAGGTTAGCCGTGTTTACAAGCGTTTGAAACACTGATAAAATCTACTCCTGAACGCAAGTTTGGTGCGATCAAAAAAACGACTGTAAACTCAACTGCCTGTAAATGACATAGTGTACATGGACACATAGGAAAACAAAGATAGTTCAGTGGCTGCTGAAAAAAAAAATGCAGAAAAGCTCCTGAACGTCCGTTTATCAGCTGTCGTGTACATGAAGCCACACAGTAAAACTATCCTTCAACTCGCTCAGCTCATGTAAAGCATTCTACAGTTTACAACAGTTATTCCATGCAGGTTACAGCCTGTTTTTGTTTTGTTTTTTTATTCTTACCTACATATTAGTCTTCAGCTTTGCCTTTTCAAACACAGCTGGATCAAGGAACACATCCAAGTAAGCCAAGTCGTAGCACAGCAGTCATTTCCAAGTGATGGCACAGAATGGCTCAGACCCAGCTTTTACACTTGTGGCTAAAAACTCTACAGCCTGCAATCACACTAGTGCTGAGCTGGAGTTATTTGTCCTCCTAAAGAGATCAGGAGGCGGAATGTATAGTTCTTGAATGACCAGTTATTCAGGTTCAGTTACACTGGTCATTTAC
The DNA here is from genome assembly GCF_062004578.1 of Staurois parvus. Classification (NCBI taxonomy): domain Eukaryota; kingdom Metazoa; phylum Chordata; class Amphibia; order Anura; family Ranidae; genus Staurois; species Staurois parvus. Next base: position 12,169,925 of record NW_028317821.1, read on the forward strand.
ATTAGTATAAAGCTACTAGACACATTTAATGAACATATACATTCCCAAAACAAACCAGAAAAAGATACAGCATTGTAAAGAGCAGGGCCCTCGAACCCCTCCTGTATCACATTGTATTGGTATTGTTCTGTCACATGTTCTGTCCCCCTTTGTAATGTACAGCGCTGAGCGAACTATTGGCGCTTTATAAATACTGTATAATAATAATAATAATAATAATAATAATAATAATAAAGGGGCCAATTCACACATCTGCTCCTAGCCTTTTAATGCACATTACACAGCATAGAGGCTTCTTAATGTATTATTTGATCCTTTTTACACTCAAAACTAAAAGATGGCCAGCAGGTTAAAAGAAAAAAAAACTGGCCCAATTTACACTCAATGTAAATGAGGGAATACTCCCCACTGTGTCATTGTAATCTGGTGCCTAGACTCCCCCACTATCAGAATACACAAATCAGTGCTGATAACTGCAGCCTTGATCCAGGGAGGGAATACCAACAGGGCGGTTGAACAGAAGTTGATAGGAAAATCAACTTCTGTTCAACCAAAGTGGCCACACATGGATCGAAATTCAAAAGCAGAAATTAACTTAACAAAAAAAGTGCTGGCAGGTGTCAACATTAATGTGAAGCTCTCTGTACATTTACGGCATATTCCTGTGCGGTGATACTGCGACTTCCATGCACTTGTGACATCATCACAGACACAATCAAGTGGCCGAAGAGTCCGAACATGGAAGGAAGGCAGGGAGATGAAAGAAGCACCCTTGACCAACAACAGCCCTTTAGGTTTCATTTACCAGGTAAGTCTAAGCTCATATGCTGTGCATACTAGCGTATTATAGCTTAGGCTAGGTATACTCCTATGCAGGTTGCGTTTGATCCGTTTCTGCAGTGCGTTTTGCATGTGCATTTTTTGCACATTTTGCTGTTTTTTTCTCCTTGCTAGGCAGATTTAAACTGCAAAACGCATCAAAAACACATCATAAAAATGCACTACATGCTTTTCTGCAGTGTTTCCATTGAAGTCTATAGAACCAAAAATGCAACCGGGCGAAAATGTGGAGATATGACCGTGTTCCATAGGAAATCATGTTAAATGGACTGTAGTGCGTTTCTACAAAACGCTGTGGAAAACGCAAAAGTGTGAACAGGGGCGGACTGACAACTCATGGGGCCCCTGGGCAATAGGGGATCATGGGGCCCCTGTGTCCTTGCCCAAACTCAAAAAAAGCCTATGTAAAAGGTACCAGTGGCATCTCATGGGGCCCCCCACTGACCCCGAGCCCTCGGGCAGTGCCCGAGTTTCCAAATGGTCAGTCCGCCCCTGGGTGTGAACCTAGGGTAACACCTCCTGGGAGCCCATTTAAAAAGAAATTGCAGAGCTTAATTCTGCTTTAACATCACCATCAATCCTATTGATGAAGCCCATTCATCCCTTTTAGTATTATATACAGTACAAGCTCAGTATTATACTTGACTAAACTGCGTGTAGTGTCACCTTCATACTGGTAGCCAGAAGGGCATTGCGACACATATACCACACCTTTTGTTTTGCAAGGAAAAAAAAAAAAAAAAGCACTCCTTATTTCTGGTATTCTTTCCTTGATAAATGACAAAAATGACATTCTACGCTATTTATTACCTTTAGACTATTACATGTGGTGCTGATGTATTAACATCAGATATTCTCAAAAGAAAAATCACGAGAATGGACTGTATAGCATTTGCACGTATTTGTGCATAGGTACACATATGTGTACATGTGCATAACAACTCTTCTAGCCTTTTTAAAGCAAGGGATGGTGTGGTATGTGCGTAAAAATACTGACCAGCAACACAGATTTTTTTTCGTTTTTAACTGATCTATACGCAGCACGCTTACGCACCTGTGTGTACTGGCCCATTAAAAACAATGGTCTGTATTTATATTAGTAAAGAATAATGCCTAACAATGTGCCGTTTTTAGGAGTCCCGTGTGCAAGAGGCCTTACATGTTTAAAAACCTATTGTAAACAGAAATATGTATTTCTTATTCCTATTTGGTGAATTAGTTACATTGTGGGCCAACTTATTTCTTAATGTGGGTGAATATATATATTATATACACATATACACACACATACATACATACACACTTTTCACATTCCTTTACCTTTTTTTTTTTTTTTTTTTTTAACATGGGGGAGCCGTGGAATTCATTTTCTGGGCTCAGGGAACCCCTGCTAATAGTTACTATAACTAAGCTGACTGTACATTAGTGCGATGGTTACTAAGAGGAATGCTCCCTACATTTGTAGTCATTGGGAAGCATACCCCTGACAGATGGACAAAAGATCATTGTTGTCAGTGGTACTCCTCTGAGAGGCAAAGGTTGCTGATTGCTTAAGGCAGTGTTTCTCAAACTTTTTTCAGTCCAGGCACCCTTAAAAAAATTATGGACAGTCCCGAGGCACCTTTAAAATTATGGACAGTCCCGAGGCACCTTTAAAATTATGGACAGTCCCAAGGCACCTTTAAAATTATGGACAGTCCCAAGGCACCCTTTAAAATTATGGACAGTCCCAAGGCACCCTTTAAAATTATGGACAGTCTTGAGACACCCCATTCTAAAATTGGGTGCCTTAAGACTGTCCATAATTTTAAAAGGGCACCCTATTCTAAATGTGAAAAGTTTTATATAACTCAACATCCACACATGTAGGACACCCAATATTAGAGGTGATTTTATTCTTCCAAAACAAATACACTTTTGCACACTGGTACTGACTAGTATTCCAATGTTTCTCCTCTCCAACAGTTTTTATCCATCACTAAGATAATGGGACCCCAGCACTGATGGAGAGGGGCAGGGGAGGGTCAAACAAGGATGCTGTGCAGGCAGCTGACATCCTCCTTATCAACGGATGATGTCATTGGTTGTCAGGATGCCAGCAACCAATGACATCATACGTTGCACAATGAAGACCTGTGGCTTTGTGTAACTAAAAGGCAAGCTTGTATACAAGTTTTGGTCACTTATTTGACATGGCACCCCTGCAGAAACCTCAACGCATCCTAGTTAAGAAAGGCTTGCTTAAGGAACTCCTAGAAACCTCTGGAAGAACCCTGGCTGAGAAAGGCTGTTTTTAATCTGTTTTTTCTAGCATTTATTTCTTGTATCTCATACTTCGATCTTTCAGTATATTATTTCTTTGTGTGTCACAAATTTCCTGATATACGTATAATCCTCTGAGATTATTAAATAACCACTTAACCACTTAAGGGTGGTGATCACTAGAGAGAGGAATGTAACCAATCCAGTCCATGGCTTTAAAATTGGTTTTAGCATACATATTATATTCCTCCACAGATTTGCTGTGATATAAAAAGACTTTCTTAAAAAAAAAAAAAATTAAGTAACTCAATACCTAACTCATTCTTATTTTCTATTTCCAAAAACAATATTAGATCTTTCATTGCCTCACCTTTAGATTGGAAGCTCCATAAGCAAGGCCCTCCTAACCCTCTTGTATTGAACTGTGTTGTCTCCCTTTATACTGTAAAGCGCTAAGCAAACTGTTGGCGCTATATAAATCCTGTATAATAATAATATTATTATTATTATATCAGTTATAAATAGTTTCCATAGATGTAACTAAAGGCAATCCTTTCCAAATAACTTCCTTCCCTTTTAAAGTGGTAGTAAACTTCTTTTTTGTACCAACAGGTAAGCCTATAACACTTACCTGTGGATACAGTGGAAATCTGCTAAACCTGCAGGTGTTTAGGAGATATTCACACAGCAAGCAACCGCTGATGTCACCAGCGCATTCGTTCTGAAGGAATAGCATACCTGTGTTGTTCCTTTAGAGCTGTGTGCCGTGCCCATGACTTCTGCGCACATGCAAGGGAGTGACGTCATCTCGCTGTGGCCAGTCAGGCGGCCAGAGCATGCCAACCCGAAAAGAAGACCTGGTGAAGATAGAAGCTCTGCCAGTGGTGGCAGCACGCCACTGGAGGGCTTCGTTCTAAGGTAATATGCATAGTTGCACATTATGCCTTTACCTTGCAGGGATTTCTTTTCTTTTTTTAAACATGTCCAAGTTTACAACCACTTTAAGTATTCATATAAAATATTTACAAAATTGTATGGAGTTTGCGTGTTCTCTCTGTGTTTGCGTGGGTTTCCTCCAGGTACTCTGGTTTCCTCTACAAAGACTAGCTGGTAGATTAACTGGCTCCTGTCTAAATTAGCCTTAGTATATGTCTGTATGTATGTGAGTGATATAGAGACCTTCGAGTATAAACAGTTTGAGGGCAGGAAAGATGTGGATTTAGAATACATAAAGCACTGAGTGAACTGTCAGCACTGTATAAATTACCAGAAAAAAGCATGTTACAAAAAAAATAAAAATAAAAAAAATTTTCCTGGGCCACACTAAAAGAAGAGGAACTGGCCAAACATAAAATACACTTGACAATAAGGATCACAAGTGAATCACTGATATAGATAAGGTATCCATCTAATAATATTTACATTTTTGTAATATTTTTTATTACAAAGTAAAAAAGAGGGCAACATAAAACGGAGTGATATTTGATGCTGTTTTTGATAAACGCATCGATATCTGGTTTGATGGATTTAATAGCAATTCTAGACAAATTCACAAGGTGATCATTCGATATTTTGCTTCTAATTTTGCCCTTCGTGTGCTTCATCATTGAAAATAGTTGCTCATAAATATAGGTGCTGCTGAAATCTGACAACATGAATAAGGGGTGATTGTGAAGAGTGGGAGATTTTTAAATACCAGGCACTTTTACAGCATTCAGCGCCGTCACACTTTTAATATAAATTGAGTGGTCATGCAACACTGTACCCATATGAAAGCTTTATTTTGGTGGTATTTAATCACTACTGGGTTTTTTAAATTCTTCTTCTTAAAAAAAAAAGAAAAAAAAAAAAAAAGGAGAAGACAGAAAATGTTTCTTAGTTTCTGTTAAAAAAAAATTCTGCAAATGAGTAATTTTTTTGCTTCACTGATGTGCGCAGATGAGGTTGCACTGAGAGGCACTGATGAGGCTGCACCAGGGGCGGACTGACCATTTGGAAACTCGGGCACTGCCCGAGGGCCCGGGGTCAGTAGGGGGCGCCATAAGATGCCCCTGGTACCTTTTTCATAGGCTTTTTTGAGTTTGGGCAAGGACACAGGGGCCCCATGATCCCCTATTGCCCGGGGGCCCCATAAGTTGTCAGTCCGCCCCTGGGCTGCACCAATGATCAGTGCCTTGATTATCAGTGTAAACAAAGTGCTGACAGACTGGCTGGTGATTAGCTCTCCTCTCCTCACACAGAGAATGGAGGAAAGGAAAAGGACTATAACCAGCAAGCCTGTTTACATGTGACCAACTGTGATTGGACACAACTGATCACATGGTAAAGGGCTGCTCTGACTGGCCCTTTAGCATGATCTAGAAACAGTGGTAACAGAGCGTGTGGCAGAATGTCCACAGACGCCCTCCCAGAACTGGAAAGCCGTGTTGTAGCCATCTTTTAGCTATAGCATGATTGGCAAGTGGTTAAGTCAATTTACAAAATTGTGTTGGGCTGCATTCATAGCCATCTTGGGCCACAGGTTGGACACCTGTGCTATAGCAGAAAATTCTAATGTTCAACTTCCTCTAAAAGGTAGAACAAATGTTTGTATCTCTAAGATAGTAAAAGTCACTAAAGGTTACACAAAATATTCCATGTATTTTCCCAATCTAGCAGTTGTAGAACTAATTCCACTAACAAGCAGTCTACCTGGTGGGTGTTCATTTTTTTAAGAATCTTTGACAAATACTAAATTGGAATTTGACTATTTAATACTACAAGATCTTGTACAATTTAAAAAATACCCTTCCTATGCTACTTATATTTTTAAATGCTTTTTTTTTTGCAGATTCCTTATTTAGTTGGAGCTTTTGACATCAGTACAAACATAACAGTATCCAAAGAGATATACAGCATACAGGAACATATTACAACAAATATCAGCAGTAAGTCATCGTAGGTCAAAGACAAATAGAACGTAGACCAGATTCTAAACGACCATTATACTCTTGAGCGTGATTATTCAAGGCAAAATAAAGCACATAAAAAAGATGATATAAATATTTTAAGGACACTTAAATCTAGATCAGAAGGGTACCTGTGCCCCCAGCTGCACCGCATATTTTTCCATTTTAGACAAAAGAGAGGCCCCAAAAGGAGCAAAAGTATAAAATCTGAAAAACCACAAGAAGAAAGAAAATCAGAGAGAAAAAAAATATATAGATAAGGAGAAAGACAAGGATAGGGCACAGAAGGGGGAATACATACAACACCATCCCCTCCCGGGCCAAACCCACAGCTTCTTAGGACCAAGAGCAAAACCCCAAAGAATCATACCACTAGGAAAGCATATTCCTCGTGCCAATAATACCATTTCTTAAGGAAGCATTGCCGATCACCCCTGTCTGTTGCCACTATATCTTCCATGGCATTCATTTCTGCCACTCTCCGCAGCCAAACCGAAATAGTCGGGGCCTGTGTCTGTTTCCAAAACATGGGGACACAGCTCTTCACTGCAGTCAACAGTAGAGGTAGAATAGAGTGCCTGTAGGACCTTTCCGGAAAACTGTGGTGATGCAAAAGTCAAAAAGCTGGGTCCCTGACAAGTACACGATTAGTAAATTTTTGAGCGATACGGTGTACACCATCTCAAAATCCCTGTAAATGAGGGCAGGACCAAAAAATGTGAAGCAAGGAGCCAGAATATTCCCCACACCGCCAGCAGCGATCACTACAATGAGCAAACATCGCCTGCAATCTAGCCGGAGTGTAATACCAGCGTATCAGCAGCTTAAAGCCCGACTCCTGAAACTTAGTGCAGATCGACCATTTAAAAGAAAATTTGAGAAGCCTCTCTACCTGTGCGTCCGTAAAACGTAGTCCCAAGTACTGTACCCATTTGCAAATATAAGATAACTCATACGGCGAAGACTGAGATAACAAAAAAGTTTTAGAAATCGCATGATGAATCGGGGAATCCTCCGAACAAAGTATCTCAAAGGGAGTAAGTATCTGCCGAAATGCTTGCGCTGCCGGCAGCGCCCCAAAGAAATGAGATAACTGCACTTTATGCCAAAAAGATCCCGCAAATGACACTGATTCAGACAGCTGGCTCCTGGAAATCCAACCATCCTGTGATTAAAAAAAATGCCAGGCCTGATAGAATCCCAGCGATCTCAGGACCTGAAATCTCGGCCCTCGTAGACCTGAACAAAAAGGCAGGGTTCCCCACAACGGGGGTCAAAGGGGAGGCATTGGAGCTAAAGACCCGGTGCAAAATACTTTCTGGCACACCTTCCACGTTTCCCCCACCATAGGGTGTCGCAAAACCGCTAACAGCAGGTCCTCCTGACACCAAGACAGTGAACCAAGAGGTAATCCTGCCAATGACTGTTCCAGGCGAACCCACTGCTTCAACGTCCCATGCCTACACCAGTCCAACACTCTGGTCAGGTGGCATGCACCGTGATATAACCCCACGTCCGGTAGTGCCATACCCCCCAGCAACTTTGGGAGCCTTAAGTTTCGAGACAACCTGGGAGGTTTATGAGCCCAGATGAAATCAGAGATACAGCGGTTTACAGAAAGCTCAAATGCATGTGGAACACGGATCGGTAACACCTGTAGCGGGTAAAGGAGTCTGGGTAAGACATTCATGCCAATTCGTCAGGTCTTTTCAAATATCCGTCAGTAACGGTGGAAAATTAAACTGAAAAACATCCTCCAGTCTCTTCGTCAGATAAATGCCCAGATATTTAATATGCGTAGTTGCCCACTAAAAAGGGAAGTCCGCCTTTAGCATAATAGATAGGGAACATGACAGATAGACCCCTAAGGCTTCTGACTTTTGGTAATTAATCCTGAACTGGAAAAGGCGTTCCAAAGCATTTTTTTTTTTACTGTATATATCTAGGATAACGTTTCAAGGTTTAATATGCATCTCTATCTGTCAATCTCATCACTTCCTTATCATAATATTGGTTATCCAGTTCTACTTTTCTTTGTTCTAGGTCTTTATTCCCTAAATCGATTATCTTCTGAATTTCAAGAGTAATTAATAATCTTATTTTTACTTCTTTTTCCACCATATATTTAAATAACTCCGCATGGATACTTTTGAGAATTAAAAACCCATTTTATATCCAGTCCAAACCATTACGAGCATCTAGACTTACTTTAGAAATAGGGTCTGAGTTACACAAGATTTCTTAACATTTACTTTCCAAATACACACACACACACACTTTTACTTTTTTTCTCCCCAGCAAATGTTCCCCCCTGCCCTACATCCTCTCTCTCTCTCTTTCAGGGGTAAATACACCCTTAAAATGCTTTTGGTTGTGAAAGATATTAGTGGGATCGTGGAAGTAAGGCTTGAGATTAATCTGCAGCACCCCTTTCGTCTGCGCCCCTACCTTGTCTCAGCAGCGAGGCGGACAGAACTCCTCCGCCAGATCCTGCGCTTCCCCATGCAGCTGCAGGAAGGCTCGTCCCCTCCGCCCCCCCCTTTTCAGCAGTTGGCAGCAGAAAGAACAGACCTCCTCCTACACATCCTGTGCCTCTCTGTGAAGCTGCAGCACCCCCTTGTTTCCACCTCCCCTGCTCTCAGCATTCAGCAGACTCCAGCAGCTGACTCCAGCCCTCCTCTGGTCCTCCTCCAGACCTTGTACTTTTTGGTACACCGCCTTGCCCCAAGCTTTATCCTGGCAATGGCCCAAGGTAAGAGGGGTGCACTCTAATGTAAGGGCGGGTGGGGAACTCAACGTCTGATAGTGAAGGGGCCCTTGACATCTGATATATGGGAAGATGGAGTGCTCTGGACATCTAGTCTTACAGATACCACCGCTCTTTGAGGGAAACCATAATACTTATGCAGCCTGCAATGAAATTGGAGTTTGACACCATTGCCATATACTAACTACTTCAACAAAAGCTAATTAAAGTCAACTGTGACTTAGATAAGGATCAGATCACATTCTATGGCAAATTGCTGCAGAAAACCTTTTGGGTATACATACACTTTAACTTAAATTCTGAGAAAAGCTGAAGTCTGACATGTCTATTTTCTTACCAAGTCCAATAGGTAATTCTATCACAGAGATCACTATTTCTGCTGAAAAGTCAGTCTTCTCTGTCAGGGTTCCAACAGAAAAAAAACATCTGACAGAAAATGTTGTTTATAACAACAGACACAGCCTGTCATTTCAGACAAAAAATAAAAATTAAAAAAAAATACCCATAACAAAAAAAACCTATGATTTTAATACACACCAGAATGACACCGAAGTAAGAAACATTCAGTGTTTTACATCAGTACAGGTCAGATTTATCCAACCACAATGTTTCTGTTTCCCTTTAAGCTCCTCAGCACATCCTAATCTTTCGACTGTTATTAACGGATAACTGTACGGTTAGGTAAAAAAATAAAAGGCATAAAATTCTATGTGGCAAACATGGTCTGCCTTAGATAAAATCTGCTTTTCAGCTGGGAACAGTATTGTTTGATTGTGCAAACTGCACCCACTGTTCTGGAGCCACCAGTACCAATGATCTTGCAAGAACCTGTCTACAGAGTGCAATTAAGTGGGCAGTGCCAAGTCAGGCAGGCTTGGGGGGGATGGGGGGAGAATGATGACCTGCATGATACATGTCCCGCCCACTTGTCTGCAGTTTGTGGACATGGCCAGGTAGCCCCTGCATGATCAGCAAAGCTGGTGGCTCCAAACACTCCAGGGGGTAGATTTAGGCCCCTTGCACACGGGACGGACTCCACCAGGAGTCCATTTTTTCAGTGGGGAATCTGTCCACTGATCTCCGCTGACCAGGCACATGGCTGGTCCGTGTCCACTCCGTTTATACAGAACAGATACTGCCCGCTCTCCTCTATGCACGGTCACGTTTACACCTGGCTTCCACCCGAATCGATCCACCAGACAGAAGGGGAACTATAATCGCAATGCTAAAAATCCGACATGCTGCTTGTCTATGGATCGACTTGTAAATCAGCCGGTCCATAGATGGATCGAATCTCGTCTGATCCCTGCTGTACTGCATAAGATTCGATCCATCTATGGCTGGTTTTAGTTTTACAAGTGGATTTCCCCCTGTATCTTGTTTAGAGCTCTTGTACACTGCAGCTGATAAACTCATCCTATAAAACACTATTTTTTTTTTTTTGTGCCATATTTCATTCAGGAGATTTCCCATCATTTCCTGTCTTGGAGATGAAATGAGATTAAATCTCTCCAAAAAGAGGACACATTGGGCATACTGAAACCTACAGCTGGATTTAACCCTTTCACTGTCAGTACCCTTTTCTATGCTGTATGGACCTACCAGCTGGCTAGGTCTGTATGACCATGACTGTATAGCAGAATTGTTTAGCAGACACTGCCAATAGCTCAATGACAACCAATGACAATTCGCTGATTACAGCTATTCACCTAAAAAAGGTATTTACCACCCCACCTTTCTTTCCTTGAATGGGCATAAAGAGAAATCACTTCTGGTCACTCGTAAACAGTGTTTGCAATGCTTTAGGTTTGTGAATGAATAGGAGTATCCATACAGACTCCTATTTATTCATGTGCAGCTTAGTACAGCCTACCCCTATTAGGCTGCGATTCTGCCCACAATTTCAAATCACTCTGCTAAACTGACAAATCACGGAACTGCTTGTTTAGGTGCCATTCATTTTAATGTTACCTGAAAATGCGGTGTGGTTCTGCAGCGACTGTCACGTAATAAATCATGCTGCAAATGCGGCAAACTGTATCGCACAACGTGTTCAGGAACTTCTTTTGGGTGACACACATCGACCAATGTGGTTTGCTGCGACTGCAGTGTGATTTATCATGGCTCCACGATTTGTCATTTTAGCAGAGTGTTCTGAAATCACGGGCAGCATTGTGGTGATTCTGCACGCAATTTAAAGCGCCCTAGTGTGAATGGGGCATAATACGAGTAGGCTAGAAATATTTTAAATATATTGTGGAAAGATAGCAGTAAATTCTAAAAAGAGGTTCTAACCATTCCCCATTCTAACCAAAAAAAAAACAAACAACCAACCTTCCCCTAATTGGAACCATTCCAATCCATCCTCAATTCCTCAGGCTACCCTTCTCTGCCAGTCCCACTGCTGGGTTCCATTTTGACAAACTACTAAGATCTCTCTCCTAATGTTTCTGGTTATTACTGCATATGTTTTACTAAACAACTGTATGTATCTGTCACTAGAATGTTTAGGCTTCATGCACACTAGCGTTTTAAGCCACTAGAAGCTAATAATCGGCATTAATTAATAAATAAAATGAATAAAGCTAAATAGTGTTATCCTATGTGTCCAAGCACACTGCTTTTGGCTATTAGCATTTTTTGAGCTTCAGTGTCTAAGAGCAGAAAAAAAATTGTTTTTGTAGAGTTTTTTAGAGCGTTTTTCCAGCAGAAAAAAAATGCTAAAACGGTCCTAACAGCTTTTTTCTAGTTTTTGTTCCCCCTCACCATGTACTGTAAAATGCTAATAAAACTCTAACGCTCTTAAATACTCCTATAATGCTACAAAAAAGAAAAAATGCTATTACCAGCGTTTCATATCCAGGATTTATTTAGCTTAAAAAAAAATGCTAGTGTGCATGGAGCCTTAAGTATTATATTATCTAGACACACACACTACCTACGGTATATACAGTATAAGCACTGTGTAAATCATAGCAGGTATTGTATTTAAAGTTAATAAAAACTAACAGTATGGTAAAGCATGTGCAATTTTTTTTTCAATCTTACACATTCCTTGTTGAAGTTTACTTGATATCCTAGCTAAACCTTTGCTCTAAATCCCTTGCCCCTAGCCAATCTGTGGCCATTTAGTATAACCACCAAGTAGGTGTTTTCCTTCCAAGCAAACAAAAACAGTACAAAACACTATTCATAGGCTAAAGTACGGTATATTTAAGCAACATCATTACTTTCTTAGAGGGGCTCATGCACGCAGGGCTTAGAAAACGCCTATTTTACAAGCATTCAACTTTTTTTTTCATCCTGTAAAAAAACCTCTATGTTGGCCTAGGTGTCCATGCACACATAGGTGTTAATAGGAAAATTAGAAGAGGAGCTCGTACAGGTTAAAAAAAAACAAAAAAGGGGGGCGCTCGTGAGCAGCAGCCAGGATGGCTGCCTATTAATTCACTGTCTCGGCCACCGGACAAATCGGCCGATTTCTGACCCTCAGGGGGGGGTCCCTCCGCTTCCTACCTGTCCCCCTGTCCTAGCACCCTGATGGGGAAAAAAACCCCGGCTGCCCGCACCTCCAGTGTCCGACGGACCGTTCGGGAGGTTGCGGCCTACCCGCCGGAGATCGCGGGTGAAGCCGCGGCCTCGATTTTGGGCCGGCCGCCGGAGGCTTCCAGGACCCCGGCCGCGGTTTTCGCCCGGGACAACAGCTGAAGCCCTGGCTGCAAGTTTGGGTCCCCTGCCATCACTACCTGCAGGTGAGATGGATCCTGGCAGTGGGGAGGACCTGGATCCCGAGCCATCCCGGCAGTCGCACATTCCATCCCTGCGGGATGCCGAGCTCCTGCGCCGCTTTAAAACTATGTTGCAATCAGAATTGTCCTCCGCTACCTCCAAGCTGGCCGACCGTCTTTCGCGGGAAATTCGGGATTTGGGCAATCGGACGAATGATCTCGAAGATAAAATGGACGCTGCTGCCACGGTCATTGAAAATCACGAACAGGACCTGTGCGACCTTAAGAAGGAATTGGCGGACGCACTACTGCGGCTTGAGGATTTCGAAAACCGTTCCCGCCGTGGCAATTTGCGGTTAAGGGGTATTCCGGAAACGGTCACGGATCTTACCTCCACTGCTACTGCTCTGTTTCAGGAGCTGACACCCGCTATTCCCATTGACCGGCTCGAATTTGACCGCATACATCGTTCTTTGGGCCCCAGACGACCGGATGGGCCCCCGAGGGACATTATCATCAAGTTTACTTATTACCGCACTAAGGAAACTATCCTCTTGGCGGCCAGAAATAACCCTGATCTTAGCTTCCAGGGGCACCGCTACCAGCTTTTCGCAGACCTCTCTCAGACCACTCTCCAGAAGCGACGCCAGTTGAAGCCCTTCACTTCGGTCCTGGTGAAACACAGAATTAAATATGCTTGGGGCTTTCCGTTCCGCCTCACCTTCACCTACCAGGGCCGCAGTCATTCTGTGGCTACGCCGGAGGAGGCCCATTCTCTCTTGGAATCTCTACATCTTCTCTCGCCGGAAGCTGCTGATCGGAGCCCGGCTCATTCATCTGGATCCTCGGCAAGGCCGCCCGCTCTGGGCCGCATCTGGGAGCGGTCGTCCACCAGGAGGGGGGCTCTCCCTCAGACCCCTTCGCGATCAAGTCCTTCCTGTTCTTCTCCAGGCTGAAGATGCGCCTTGGAACTCCCACATATTGTCTCACCGAGGGACTACCCTGACGAGATCGTGAGTTTGGCCCTTAGGGCCTCCCCGGTTTGTCAACATTCTAGGTTGAGACTGCTCCGGCTTGCCCTTTTGGGTTTCATCCCGGGTTGGGGGGGTCTCTTCCTGGACTTAGGAATCGGGACTTTTTGCTGCCGCAGCCTGTTTTGGGTCCATGTGATGGTGCTTGGGTCTACGTTTGTGGCATTGGGTGATGGTTCCCTTGGGCTCCGGGGTGGGAGGTTGACCCGGTGGGCCTGGTTGGGTGGAGGGGGGTTGGCCCCTGTGGTTCTCCGGGTTTCTATGGGGAGGTTGTCGCGGAGGTTCCTGCTCCTGGGACTTTTAGTTTATTAAGATTTACTATATTCTATTATGTACATTGCCTTTGTGCCCCCTGAGGGCTTCTGTTTTGATGTTTCCATTTGCAGCCATTTGTCCGGTGGTAGAGTTACCCCTAACTGTATCCTTCATGTGTAGGATGCACGTCACCATTGGTGTGACACGATTGCACTGTTGTGTATACTTTTTGTGTCTTTTTTCTTTCTTTGTTCTTCTCTTTTTCTCAGTTTTTTTTTTGTTTTTGTTTTCTGCAGGGTTCCGGGACGCCATGGTCCGATCGCCATTGGGAGTGGAAATTGCTGGCTGCTTTGGGCTTTTTTCTGCTGAGCGTGTTGCGTTGATAATGTTCAAGGCTTCAATTCGCCTCAGAAGCGGGCTAAAGTTTTTCATCATCTCAAGTCACAACAAATTGATGTGGTATGTCTACAGGAGACCAGGTTTTCTCAGTCCTCCGCTCCGCGTTATCTTTCACCTCACTATCCCATCTTTTACACGGCCTCGGCTCCTGAGAAGCGTCGGGGTGTTCTGATAGCTTTTAAACGCAATCTCCCCTTTGTCTGTGCTCGGAATATAGCGGACCCCACGGGCAGGTATTTGCTTCTGCAAGGCACCCTCTGGGACCAGGAGGTTACCTTTGTCTCTTACTACGCGCCTAACCGTTTCCAGCATAAATTCTTTTCACATCTTTGCACCATTATTTCTCGACACTCTAAGGGTCTTCTTGTTATGGGGGATTCGAATGTTACCTTGGATTCCACACTGGATAGGCGCTACGCACAAGGAGCGACCCCCTCTCATGACTTGGTGCTGGAGGCACGTATGCGCTCTCTTTTGCGGACAGCGGGGTTAGCGGACGTCTGGAGGGAACTTCATCCAACTGAACGCGACTTTACGTTCTATTCTAACCCTCATGACAGTTTTTGTAGAATTGATCATATATTCATGCAGGTCCAGCAACTCCCCTCGGTCCGGCGGATAACTATTCCCTCCTCACCCTGGTCAGACCATGATCCTTTGGTACTCCTCCTTGCCCTTTCTGGGTCAGAACGACGCCCTTTTCATTGGCGCATCAATGACTCTTTACTGACCACTCAGGCTACCTGCCAAGAAATAGAATTCTTCTTACGGACATACTTTACGGAAAACTCGGGATCGGTCTCTTCAGCAGTGCCCCTATGGGAAGCGCATAAGGCCACGGTGCGGGGTCATGTTATACAGCTGGCTGCGGTCCGGAAGCGGGAGCGGGAACGTCGACTCTCGGAGCTTCATTCTCTCCTGGCCTCTGCGGATGCGCGTTGGAAGTCATCTCCATCCGTGGCCCATAAACGCGCTCGGGACGCTCTGGCGACAGAATTGGACCTCCTTGCCTCTTCGGAGGCGGAACGGGCCTTGCGTTGGACCAAACATAAATTCTATTCGTGTGCTAATAAGCCCGGTCCCATGCTAGCCAGGAAACTAAATTCTGTGGGGAAACCCCATAAACCGATTCGGCTTCGACTTTCCACGGGTGGCTGTACTTCTAATCCCCAGCAGATCGTTTCCCGATTCTCGGACTTCCTTTCGCGCCTCTATGCTGCCCCAGATCCCTTCCCTGTGGCCCAGGCAGAGGCATTCTTTCAGGACCTCCATCTTCCTGGATTAACAGAGGCAGCACAGGCGGCCCTCAACGCAGGTGTCACCGTACCGGAAGTGCTACAAGCAATCAAATCTTTACGGTCCACCGCGGCCCCAGGTCCAGACGGCTTCTCCGGTCTCTATTATAAAAAATTCTCAGCCCTTTTGGCACCCTTTTTAGCTGCCTACTTTAATGAGTTACGACAGGGGTCCTTGCCCTCTCCGGACGCACTTAGGGCACATATCTCTATGATTCCTAAGACGACCGATGATGTCCAGGAACCGCAAGCCTTCCGGCCCATCTCTCTTCTTAATGAAGACTTGAAAATATTGGGCAAGATCCTTAGTTTTCGCATCAATAAATTTGTGTAGCCTGGTCCACAGGGACCAAGTAGGGTTCGTCCCCGGGAGGCAGGCGGGTGATAACGTCCGTAAGGTGGTCCATCTTATACATTTTCTGCAACAACGGAAAATCCCAGGATTCTTACTGTCCTTGGACATCTATAAAGCTTTTGATTCTCTATCCTGGGAATATCTGCGGTTTGTGCTGTCTCGCTGGGGTTTTGGGGATTCTATTCTCTCATGGATTCAAGCCTTGTATTCCTTTCCTTCGGCTTCCGTTAAATACGCTGGATATTTCTCGGATCCCTTTCCTGTTGGGCGAGGGACGAGGCAGGGCTGCCCACTGTCCCCGGCACTCTTTGTCCTGGCGCTTGAGCCACTGGCTTTAGCGCTCCGGACCGACTGCAATGTATCGGGGGTTCCATACGCGGGACAGGAGTTTAAGCTGAGCCTCTTTGCGGACGATGCCCTCTTGACCCTTACTAATCCTCTGACGACGCTTCCTAATTTGCAACGGGTTCTTGAGCGCTTTTCCTTGATCTCGGGTCTACGTATTAATTTGGATAAAACCGTTGCTCTCAATATTACTTTGGCTTCAGATTTGGTTTCACGCCTACAATCCCATTTCCCTTACCGGTGGGCTTCCTCTTCTCTTGAATACTTGGGCATTCGCTTGACCCCCACCTATGACTCCCTTTTTGCTGCAAATTATTATCCTTTGCTTAGCTCCTTATCTTCTCTTATGCATTCCTGGCAATTTCCGCACCTGTCTTGGATAGGACGGGTTCACTCAGTGAAAATGACCATCTTGCCGAAATTGTTATATTATTTTCGCACCCTCCCAGTGCGGGTTCCCCCTCATTTTCTTCGGTTGCTTCAGGCGAAGTTTATGCGTTTTATCTGGGCCAATAAGCATCCCAGAGTTTCTAGAAATACGCTCTTTGCTCATAGACTCCAAGGTGGTCTTGGGGTACCCAATGTAACTAAGTATTATCAGGCGAGCCAAATTGCCCCGCTGTCTATGTTGCACGCTTCCTCCGACGTTCCTCTCTGGGTCCTGCTGGAACTACCTAATTGTGCCCCTATCGCACTATCGACACTTCTATGGCTTCCCCCTGCCCTGCGCCCTACGGTGCTGAGTCCGATGTTGCTCCATGGCCTACGAGTCTGGGACTCGGTACGTTACTCCAGTGGTCTGATGTCGCCTTTCTTGCCCTTGCTTCCAATCGTTAATAATCCTCTTTTCCCGCCGGGTCTAGATCACCCGAGGGCATTTTCTTGGTGGGTGGCTCATGGTTTCTCACAGGTGCAACACTTTTTGATTTTTCGGTCCTTTCCCACCTGGAATGTCCTCCGGGAGTCTCGGGATGTTCCCCCAGCGGAATTTTTTCGGTACCTTCAATTGCGGCACTGGCTGCTCTCGCTGAGGGCCACTTCTGCTTTCCCATATCAGAAATCTGCCTTTGAACGGCTTTGCCAACAGCGTCCGGGCGCCCCGGGCCTTATCTCCCTTCTTTACGCAGCTTTGAACAGATGCTCGTCGCACACTTCTCTTTCATATGTAGTTCAGTGGGAACGCGACCTGGGAGTGGCTGTGGATCCGGAGGACTGGCATAAAGCCTGGTCACTCATAGCTAAATGTTCGTTTAATACGACCACGCTGGAAGCAGCCTATAAGGTATTGTTTCGTTGGTATTGGGTGCCGGCTCGTTTGGCCCAGGCTAACCCTGCCTGTAGTGATCGATGTTTTCGGGGTTGTGGCCATCGTGGCGATGTACTGCATATCTGGTGGTCATGCCCGAGGTTGGTTCGTTTTTGGTCTCGTGTGTTTGGCCTCCTTTTCACTTTGTTTCATCTCTCCATACGCCGGGATGCTCGGTATGCTTTGCTTCATTGCCCCATACCGGGCCTCTTGGCTCGTCAGCAGCGGTTGGCTTCCTATTTGTTTTTATCAGCCACTAGGACAATTGCCCAGGCCTGGAAGAGTCCGTTTGTACTTTTTCAGGGGGTGCGGGATCGTATGACTACTATGATGCTCAATGAACAGATGTCGAGTATATGCAACGACTCTCAACATAAATTTTTGACAATATGGGAGCCGTGGTTGCAATATGCCTTTCCCACGCTCCCCCCTGCCAGTGTAGGGAGGTGAAGGAGTCTTGTATTGGCGCTCATGGACCCTTGCTCTTTGGTGTGTGTTTTTTTTTGTTTTGTTTTTTTTTTTGTTTTTTTTTTCTTTTTTCTCTCTTTCTTCTCTGCTTTTCTTCTTTCCTTTTCTGTTTGTTTTGATGTGACAGTGGACAGCTGTCTTTAGGTGCGATAATCTGAGTTTCACTGATGTTATTGTAACCTATGTGCCATTGATAGCCCCTGCGCGGGCATACGTTTTGCCTTATTGGAATTAGAGCGTTGTCTGCTCTATTATGCATTTTCTATCGGTGCAATTGATAGCCCCTGCGTGGGCGTGTTTTGTTGCCTCTGTTGCCTCTGTTTTATACTGTTTAAAATTAATAAAAACCATTGAAATACAAAAAAAAAAAAAAAAAAAAAAAACAAAACACACCTTCACCAGTGCATTCAAGAGGAGCTTTTCAACAAAAAAAAAAATGCTTGACATGCCTAAATGCTAGACATGTTTAGCACACAATGGTCACTCCAATGAAGAACTGGACCACAATAGTAACTAATTGTCCAAAGGTTTATTGGTTGGATTGGAGAAAAAAAACAAAATCTTTGTCCCACAGAAAACTACCTGGGACAGAATTGCTTTGCGCCATCAGAAAAACACTTCCCATGTGTGATAATAGACTGGATTGGAACAAAGCCATGATGCATCCCACAGAAAATATCACATAAGGAGGGGTACAGTAGAACTTCAGCTTAGAGAAGCGTACGGCCCTAACAGCTATGCTGTTACAGCCAGCCATAGAGAAGCAGGATTGAGAGATAAACAAGTGTAGAAAAGAGGATCACTAAGGCTGACTTTGGCACTTGAGGTTACTCAGGGCCATGTATTGAAAAACAAAAAAAACAAAAAACAAACAAACAAAAAAAAAGCAAAAACAAAAACACAGGATTCATCCCCTGGAGAAACACTTGGCATGGGATTTCCTTGCCTCTCACCCTGAGAAATATGCTTGCCAGTTACAATGGTAGACCACACAGGAAGCCAATTACCTGATTTAAAGGATAAGTTCACTTTTTAGACAAAAATAATAAATGAACATTTTTTTGCAGGTAACAAAAAATGTGCATTTATTATTTTTGTCTACAGGAGCCATGCAGGACTCCTGCAGACCTGTCAGGATATCTGCTTGACGTACGGGATGTACGGCCAAGCAGATATTCTGACAAGACGCTTCGATGAACTACCGCGGTGCTCCATAGCGCCATGGTAGTTCATTGAAAACTACAAGCCAACAGCTGGTAAGGCTGCCGGGACTTGTCGCTCATTCATTCACGGAAATCCATGAACGAGCCCGGGTTCACACATATATATATATACACACACATACATAAACACACACATATATATATATATACATATATATATATATATATATATATATATATATATATATATATATATATATGTATATACATATGCGGTTCGGTACATCGCATGTGATCCGCACAGGAACCGCACCACATTACTCTGCAAATCACATGCAAATTGTGTGCGGTGCGATCGAACGATCGAAGCCATACATTTTGTATGGCTCTAATCGAACGGCACCCACACCAAAAAGGTGCAGGAGCCTTTTTTTTAGTCCGCACTAGAATCGGATCACATGGGTATTCACACCTATGCGATCCGATTCTACACAATGCACCATGTTTTGCGGACAGATTTCGGGGTGTTGTTAACATACACACCAGCAGTGGTTCTTATGAACTGGGTGCGATTCTGATGTGGTGCGAAATCAGCACAGAAAATGCTGCAAATTCCGCATCACATCAGTGTGAACCCAGGCTGAATGATGCGGCCGTGTGCAGGAGCCCCGCACGGCTGCGCCGTTTTCAAATCTGACAGATAGTACGGGGAGACTTCTCCCAATACTATCTGTCAGAGGAGGGGGAGGGGGGCTATGTATCTATGGGAACATGTTCCACCCTAAAAACAGGTGGAACATGTAACAAGTTCCAAAAAGTGAACTTATACTTTAACCTAGATCCTTGGAAAGGGGTTCTGTTCCGTTATTCCCAAGCTTTAAAGGATAAGTTCACCTTTGGGAACATGTTACATGGTAGTTCAATGAAGCTTCCTGTCAGAATATCTGCTAATCAATGCTTTCCAGGCTCCTGTAGACAAAAATAATAAATGCACATTTTTTTTTTACCTGCAAAAAAAAAAAAAAAAAAAAAATGTGCATTTATTAATTTTGTCTAAAAGGTGAACTTATCCTTTAATCGGTGAGGTGTTGAAAGCCATGGCAAAGAAGCAGGAGATCCTTCAGACAGAGAACCCAGAGGATGAGGAAGTGCTTACTGACAATCTGTCAAAAGCATGATGGGGTTTGAGTACAGAGCTTATTCAGAGAAAACAATGAAACACCCTCCATCTTGTTCCCACTGAGTCATCATGGTATCGCCTGTGATAGCTAGAAAGCCCTGGACCATGATGTTGAGTCTGGAACCCAAGAGGTCCATGTCCAATGTTCCTTATCTGAGACAGAGGTATAGAACACATGGCAGAAAGGACCATGCTCCTAAATCTGGATGATCGCTAATTTATCAAGCCCAGAATAAAAATGAAATGAAATTTTGTCCGAGGCAAAATCTGCCCAGGGCTTTGTTTGCGAGACCACTTGTTCCTCACTGATGGTTGGCACCTTCACTTGGTTTACTATAAAGGTACAAGCCATTCCTGGCAATAAGTTTTGAAAAACATACTAGCTGTGCATGCAAGTAAAATAACTTAGGGGTTAACCT
This sequence comes from Staurois parvus, assembly GCF_062004578.1. Taxonomy (NCBI): domain Eukaryota; kingdom Metazoa; phylum Chordata; class Amphibia; order Anura; family Ranidae; genus Staurois; species Staurois parvus. Next base: position 12,190,686 of record NW_028317821.1, read on the forward strand.
TAACTGCCATGACCACCAATGCAGGAAGGGTGATTAACTTTCACTGCTGGGGGTGTGTATTTAACTTTCAATGCTCTGACCACTGATGCAGGGAGAGGATTGCGGAAAACAAAAACTTTCATTGCCACTGATCGCCAATGCGGGAAGGGGGAGGGGGTGGTGTTTATAATTCACTCTCAGTATCCACCAATGTGGGGAAGGTTATTAGAACTGACACCAATGCTAGGAGCTATTATGGTGTCCATAGACATACATTTTTGGGTGTTCTTATTGCATCTGCTGACGCCAGTGATGATGGTAATTACTGTAGTCACTGACACCAAAGTTGATATTATTATTGTGTTTACTGAAGCTGGGTGTTATTATTGCAGCTACTACTGACACCTATGTTGGGTGTTTTGCATCCACTGACACCAACCAGTGTGGGGGGTTATTATAGCATCCACTGACACCAGTGTGTGGGGGGTGGTATTATAGAGTCCACTGACACCAGTCTTGGGGGGTATTATAGCATTCATTGACACCACTCTTGGGGGGTATTATAGGGTCCACTGGCACCACTCTTGTGGGGTATTATAGCGTCCACTGACACCACTCTTGGGGAGGTATTATAGCGTCCACGGACACCAGTGTTTGGATTATAGCATTCACTGACACCAATGTTGGGGGTTATTAAAGCTACCACAGACACCAATGTTGGGGGTTATTAAAGCATCCACTGACACCAATGTTGGGGGTTATTACCACACTCACTGACAACAGTACTGGGGGTTATAACTGCACTCATTCGCAAGTACTGGGGATTATAATTGCACTCACTGACACCAGTACTGGGGGTTATAACTGCAATCATTGGCAAGTGCTGTGGGTTATAATTGCACTCACTGACCCCAGTGCTGGTGGTTATTGTAACTTCTTCAGTGTGCATTGCGATATGCTAAAAAAAAATGCAGCAGAACATTTTTGGAGTGAAAAACATGCATTGCTATTTTGTGACCCTTTAGAAGTGTCAGGGGCCTCTATAAATTTCAGGTTGACCACTTGCTATACTCTGCTACACAGGGTAATTAACAGAAGAACTAAAGTCACAATGCTGCATACCAGAACAGTGTAGGATGGAACCAGACAGTGGGGGAGATTTACTAAAACTGGAGCACTATAAATCTGATGCAACTGTCTAGGGTAGTCAATCAGCTTTTAATTTCAGCTTCTTCAATTAAGCTTTGACAATAAAACCTGGAAGCTGATTGGTTTGTATGCAAAGCTGCACCAGATTCTGTGTGAACCAGTTTTAGTAAATAACCACCAGTGCTTCTACACACATACCGGTACATTGTTTTTTATATTAACAATTATTTATATTCAGTAAATGCCTAAAGGCTAAGTTCTATGATTTACATATGTGTGTGAGAGGACAATATAGTAGAAAGAGCTAACTCTATATTGATCGGTCATCAACCCAATCTAAAAATATAGCATAAAGAGAAAAAGGAAAGTTAGGTTGTCCAAGGATAACCCATTAGTTTCAAAATGACACAATTCATAAATTAAAAAAAAAAAAAAAAAAAGTATATATTACAAAAAGCCATCTAAAATATCAAAAGTCATATAAATCACAGATCCAAAATGATATCACCATCTATGGATATTTTTTTTAGGTATAGATGTAGTAAATGGCAATTATCTCTCCAAAAAGTCAATGCATTTTGCGGTCATTGCCACTTCTTCAGGACTTCACATTTTCAAATTACAGATGCCTTATTACATTTAATTTCAATCTAAATGTCAAAAATACACACATTAGTACATTGCATAGATTGGTGTCTAGAATTCACAACTATCCATCAGTAATCATACTTGAAAGACATAAAAAAAAACATAGATGCTATCCAGTCTGGGAGGGGAAGAGAGAAGGAAGAAGGAAAGAAAAAAAACAAAAAACGCACGTACCTACACGTAACAACAAAGTATAATCGAGGAGATGGTCAAGGACCCTAAGGATGGGGAGGCAAAAGAAAAAAAAAAAAAAAAAAAAAAAGACAGCAAACAGAGAGCACCCCCCCCCCCCCCCCAGTTATCCAGCAGTCACAGGAGTCTGCAGAGGTAGCAGCATGTGTTGTATCATGCAAATGGATAGAACTATATGTACCAACAAATCAATGTTAGAAAAGCAACACCATAACACCACCCTGGAGATATATATATATATATATATATATATATATATATATATAAAATAAAGGATATACCCGGCAAACCTAGCTCACCTTATATTAGGCTTATGCAAGAACCACAATAACAAAAAATCACCTTTTGGTAAATTCTAAACCCCAACCTATGCAATGTACTTATGTTTGTATTTTTGACTTTTAGATTGAAATTACATGTGATAAGGCATCTGTAATTTGAAAATGTCCTGAAGAAGCGGCAACAACAACCATGAAATGTGTTGACTTTTTGGATAGAGGGCAACTGCCATTTGCTACTTCTATACCTAAAAATATATTCATAGGTGGGGATATCATTTTGGATCTGTGATTTATATAACTTTTTATATTTTAGATGACTTTTTGCAATAAAATATAGTTTTTTTATGAATGAAGTGTTATTTTGATACTGCCGAGTCATCCTTGAACAACCTTCACTTTCCTTTTTCTCTTTATGCTACATAAAGGCTAACTTTTTTACGGAGAACTGATTCACACATGTCGGTGCGGATTGAGCCTGGGTTCACATATATGCGGTATATCGCATGTGATTCGCACAGGAACTACATTACATTCCTGTGAAAATCACATGCGATTTGTGTGCGATGCGATTGGAGCCATACATTTTGTATGGCTCTAATCGCACCGCACCCACACAAAAATTGTGCAGGACCCTTTTTTTTGGTCCGTACTAGAATCGGATTGCATGGGTATTCACACCTATGCGATCCGATTCTGCACATTGCACCGCGTTTTGCGGACAGATTTCGGGGTGTTGTTAACATACACACCCGCAGCGGTTCGCATGAACGGGGTGCGATTCTGATGCGGTGTGGAATTCGCACAGAAAACGCTGCAAATTCCGCACATCAGTGTGAACCAGGGCTGAAGCTCAGGTTTCACAGCTAATCGACACAGCAGTTGTTCAGCAGATCAGGTCAGGTTTACATCAGGTTCAGGACAGGTTTAAGTCAGGATTTTATCCTGTTCACACATGCGTGGTTTAAAAATGATTCCCATAGAAGTCAATAGCCAGTAATCTGCACCTGAACCTGACCGTACTGCTCAGAAATCGTAGAGGACGTTTTCAATCTGTACTGCCAGTGCACCGGACATATGTGAACAGGCACCATTGTAAAGCAATGTTATTTCACGTTATGCGGATTGGTTGCGGTTCAAAGGGCATCAAATCTGCATATATATAAACCGGCACTAAAAGTCACAGTGCAGTCTATGAGCCCTATTCGTTTACAAATCATAGTGCTTTTTTAAAGAAGCTGAGCTTAGTTTACATTCTCTATGCCAGACACAGGGATCACTCAGGAGACGGCTTTTTTAACCAGGCTTTCCAAAGACACCATTTGCCTAGGGAAATGGAATTTAAACTACACTCAATTTCTATTAAAAGCTCTATGCAGTACTAACTAATGGGGCCCCTTGGCTGCACTACAATTATTAGTAAAAAGTGAACTTAGTCTTGAAATAAAAACCTGCAAATAATGAACATTAGACTGGAAAACTAAACCATTCAAAAGGAGAGATGTATAGACCATTGATCATTTTCAAAAAACAAGACACAAATATTAAATGAACAGATCTCTCTTCTTAGCAGGAAAAGTAAAGATAAAAGGCTATCATTGAGCATAGAAAAAAAATGTATTCCTCTCATCACCACATTCATGATATCTAAGATCAGCTCTAGTAAATAAGCAAAACACATTCGCTGACTATCAAAGTAAATCTTTTTTTTTTATAAAAAGGTTCAAAGCAAATCTTTACTTACATTGAAGTAAGCTTGCAGCAGATATGCTCCTAGAAGCTTCAGTTCCAAAGAACAGCCTTCAAATCTGGGGCCCTATAATATTCAAATGCAGACCAGCTGATGAACTTAACCCTACCTCCTCTCACTTCTTTATTGGTCACTGAGGCTGCCCACTAAAGCCTTGGACCAATAGGTATGTAGGAAGGGCCAGGTTTAAGCTTCTGACCAAAAGACTTCATCAAGATGAAAGTACACCCATTAAGAGAAATCTGAAGATGCAAAACTTTAAATCACTGATTTGTGACATACAGGCATACCTCTGTTTACGAACGCCTCGGTAAACATAATTTTCAGTTTATTAATTAAAATCCATTGAAAGTAATGCCTCAGTTTATAAATTTTTTTTCACAATACGAACGGATTAATTGATTTTCAGTGCATTATCAAATTTTTTTGTAATCATGTCCCTGTACAGTACTATGCCTTTAAAGTGCACTTTATAAAGAGTTTGGAACAGATAAGACTTTTTTCTGACCTCCGGAACGGATTAATTGGTTTTCAATGCATTTACAAATTTTTTTTTTTAATCATGTTCCTTTACAGTATTTATACCAAATTTGTCTTTATTATGTTTTTTGCAGCAATGTTTACAGAACAAAACAAGAGAGACAAAATAACATGAACAAGTAGTCAAAGAGAAATTCCGAGCATAAAGACGATTCAGAAGAGTAATTGCGGGGAGCTGTACTGAATGAATAAAATAAAGGATCAACATCAGCTGATATGGAGATGCCAGGAACACATTTCCCCAAGAGGTACCCCTGGGTAAGATACGGAGAACATTAAGAGGCACCTTCATACAATTCAATGTACCTAACAGGACTAAGAGGAAAGAGTGAAGTGTAGAAAGAAAGAAGAGAAACAAAAAGTTAGTACTAGAGATGGAAAGAGACTGAAAAAGAGAGGTATTTATGCCTTTAAAGTGCACTTTATAAAGAGTTTTGAACAGAAAAAATAAATATTTTTACTTTTTTATGACCTCCGGAATGGATTAATTGGTTTTCAATGCATTCCTATGGGAAACCACATTTCGGTTTATGAATTTTTCGCAATACGAAAAGTCCCGCAGAATGCATTAAATTCGTAAACCGAGGTACGCCTGTATATGTATAATCAGGAAAGTCAAGGAAAAGGAAGAAGTTTTTTTATGTATACTTTTTTCAGCCCAATGACATCACCAAAAAAGGGCAGACAATGACAAAATTTTCAGAAAGAAACCAGCAATGACCGCTTCCACATTTTCTCATGAGATTCAGCATTGCAGTAAAACACGTGTCTTAAGTAAGCCAATTCCCTCATCAACAGAGCTGGTGTTGATGGGGAATCCCTTTCACAATGCTATTGTGTTCTGACAGTGGGAAGCCTTCCCTAGTGACAGAACACAATGATCTGCATTGCAGGCTATAGCCGGTGGCACTAATTGTTTGGAAAAAAAACAACAGGCTGGTTGTACACAAGTTGATCGGTTGTGTACCACCAGGGTGCCCCTACATGGATTGACATTTTGCCAGTCCTTGATGAATCGGCCAAATTTTGATCCATGTATGGCCAAGCTTTACTGTGCATCACCGCAAGGTACAGGTCTGACTAGGGCCTTGGCAACCTACTTGTACTTAGCAGAAAATGCATTTTATTTCTGCAACCTACTGTAAAGTGGATGTAAACCTTTACATATACCCAGTGAAGTGACTGGCCTCAGGTGATACAGAGAGATTAAACAAATCCTCCTACATAAGTTATACCTGTCTATCTACAGCCATCTGTCCCTTACATCCATTCAAAGTGCAGAATTTACACACAATCTCTCAGCTTTGAAAATCAGGGGGTGGGGATCTGAAGTGACATCAGTGAGGAAAGCTCTGAGAGCGGATTGGAGGGAAAAGACACCCCAGAACACAGGAACAGAGCTGAGGCTGTCAATCACATACTGTGTCGTCCCGTCACCCTTTTTCTCTTGGTGTCAGGAAAACTCATCAGAAGTGACTCATGCTTATAGCAGAGGAACAAGGAAGTGGACAGAAATGACACTTAGTGCTCTGGATTGAGATAAGTACACACTATAGAGGGATATGTTTTGTTCATATTTCATGTCTGAGGTTTACAACCACTTTAAAGATTATGATCCAACCAAATATATGCCTATTGTGTGGTCTGTAATCAATCAGATGTGTTAAAGATCTAACAAGTGACAAGACCTTGTTCTCTGTTCCTCTGTGTTTTTGACACATCCTGGTGTTGTGTGAAAGATGTAAAGTTCACAAAAGTTCACTTTGCAAAGGGAATATTTTATGAGCTAAACAAATAAGGTGAAGTTGTGTTCATTTCAATCATCCTGTCCTGTGTAGACAAAATTACTGTTTTTACCATTCCCCTTCCACATGATTGGGTACTGGGGACCTGCTCACACCAAAACGTGTTGCACTGCACCAATTTGTAATCAGCATACCAGCACTGTTGATTGGCATTGTATAGAGGGTGCTGGTGTGAACGGGCCTTTAAAGTGAACACAGCTGCACCCTTTTTAGTAAGATAAGTGCACATTGCATTAGTAAAGAGAACATTGACTTTGCTAAGTTAGACTATATTCACACTAGCCCACAGTAAAACACACAGTTTACAGTGTCGGCAGCTCTCACTGTGACCTTTGTCTTAATAATTCAACCACAACGTGTCCATTTGAGACATATTGTTTTATGTCACTCATTACAGACAGGCAAATGACATCATGATTTCCAACTCAGCCAATCAGATGCAGATTTCTCCCTCTCCGCCGCTCTCACTCTCTTCTCCCCTCTCTTGCTCCCTCTTCTTTCCCCTCCCCTACCAGTCTCTCTCCTCTCTGCCTCTCCCCTACTGGTCTCTCTCCTCATGCGCTCTAGCTCCTCTACCCTACCCGTCTCTCTCATCTCCCACTCTCTCTCCTCTACAGCTTCCTCTTCTCATTTCCCCTACTGGTCTCTCTCCTCTACTGCTCTCTCTCTCCCCATCTCCTCTACTGCTCCCCGTCTCTCTCCTCTACTGCTCCCTCTCTTTCCCCTACTGCTCCCTCTCTTTCCCTGTCTCTCTCCTCTACTGCTCCCCCTCTCTCTCCTCTACTGCTCCCCCTCTCTCCCCCCGTCTCTCTCCTCTACTGCTCCCCCTCTCTCTCCTCTACTGCCCTCGCTCTCTCTCCTTCGTCTCTCTCCTCTACTGCCCTCGCTCTCTCTCCTCCCGTCTCTCTCCTCTACTGCCCTCGCTCTCTCTCCCCCCGTCTCTCTCCTCTACTGCCCTCGCTCTCTCTCCCCCCGTCTCTCTCCTCTACTGCCCTCGCTCTCTCTCCCCCCGTCTCTCTCCTCTACTGCCCTCGCTCTCTCTCCCCCCGTCTCTCTCCTCTACTGCCCTCGCTCTCTCTCCCCCCGTCTCTCTCCTCTACTGCCCTCGCTCTCTCTCCCCCCGTCTCTCTCCTCTACTGCCCTCGCTCTCTCTCCCCCCGTCTCTCTCCCCCGTCTCTCTCCTCTACTTCCCTCGCTCTCTCCCCCCCCCGTCTCTCTCCTCTACTGCTCTCGCTCTCCACCCCGTCTCTCTCCTCTACTGCCCTCGCTCTCCCCCCCCGTCTCTCTCCTCTACTGCCCTCGCTCTCCCCCCCCGTCTCTCTCCTCTACTGCCCTCGCCCCCCCGTCTCTCTCCTCTACTGCCCTCGCCCCCCCGTCTCTCTCCTCTACTGCCCTCGCCCCCCGTCTCTCTCCTCTACTGCCCTCGCTCCCCCCGTCTCTCTCTCTCCTCCTATCATCTCTACTGCTCTCTCTCTCTCTCCTCCTATCATCTCTACTTCTCTCTCTCTTCCTATCATCTCTACTCTCTCTCTCTCTCTCTCTCTCTCCTCCTCCTATCATCTCTACTGCTCTCTCTCCTCCTATCATCTCTACTGCTCTCTCTCTCATCATCTCTACTGCTCTCTCTCTCATCATCTCTACTGCTCTCTCTCTCATCATCTCTACTGCTCTCTCTCTCTCTCTCTCTCATCATCATCACTACTGCTCTCTCTCTCATCATCTCTACTGCTCTCTCTCTCCCCTCCTATCATCTCTACTGCTCTCTCTCTCTCTCCGTGTCTCTCTCTCCTCTCCCCTTTTGGTCTCTCTCCTCTTCTCTCACCTCTACTGCTCTCTCTCCGTGTCTCTCTCTTTCCCCGTCTCTCTCTCTCCTCTCCCCTCACCTCTACTGCTCTCTCTCCCCGTCTGGTCTCTCACCTCTACTGCTCCCTCTCTCCATGTTTCTCTCTTTCCCCTTTTGGTCTCTCTCCTCTCCTGCTTTCTCTCTCCATGTCTCTCTCTTTCCACCTGTCTCTCTCTCCTCTCCCCTTTTGGTCTCTCTCTTCTACTGCTTTCTCTCTCTCCCCGTCTCTCTCCTTTCCCATTCCCTCTCTCTCCCCGTCTCTCTCCTCTCCAGTTTCCTCTCTCTCTCTCTCTCTCCTCTCCCATTTCCTCTCTCTCCCCCCCTCCGTCTCTCTCTCCCCCTGTCTCTCTCCTCTCGCCTCTCTCTTATTCCTCCATCATGTATTCCCCAGGCTCCAATAAAGAGCCCAGTCAGTACAGCTATTCATGAGAGGAACTGGCATAGACATGTAATTTCTGCAGCAGTATAAACTGGTGATTGGTGTCATGTCTGCAATGTTCCCTGTCACTGTGCCAGTAAACATAGTAACAGAGTCTCCCATCGGATCTGATCCCCCAGCAGGTAAGGAAGTACCCATCCCTCAGTCACCTGTATGTACGACGGCTGCTAGCAATCCACTGTGTCCCCCACAGTGGTAGTCACCCCTATTGCTACATGAGCCCCAGCATGACTGCTATAGACACAGGCAGGAGATCTATCGACACCACTGCCAGACATACAGGTCTCATACGTCAAGACAACATAGGTGCTACTGTGTCCCCTCTCTACAGGCGGCTGACACTTCTCTCATATAAAACACAGGTGACACCAGAAATCTCGTACAGTAGGAGGGACTACAGTGCTCTATGCACGATAATATTGTCCCGCCCTCATTCCCCAGTACACCGCTATTACCTGTCCGCTGACCCCTTCTGCCCCGACTCCATGGTACAGTTAGTACCCCGGGTCATTCCGCTACCCCGGGTTCCAAGCTGATGGATCAGAGCTGCGCAGGCGCACGGTCAGGTGGGCGTGGCTCCACGCTGACAGGGATGTGAGGTCACCAGACAGCTTCTTACGCACCGGAGACACAGGCGTGTGGGCGCGGCTTCTGTAGCCAGGTGACCGGCTGTTTCACGTCTAGCCAATGAGAGTTGGCGCTGCCCAGAGAGTGTTGACGTCACGTGTAGACATCTGTCAGATGCAGTGTTTACACTGTGCGGGGTTCTTGTGACTGAGATAGGAGAAGTGAAATGAGTGACACGTCACCACTTCACTGCGGAATCTAGGCCAAGCCAATCCTTCACATGCGATGTGCTGTGACAGTATCATGGCTTTCTGGGGCCTTAGTGGTGCCTAGGGTTGTCACCTCATCCCTTCACACCCGAACACATATTAATTGCACAGGTTCTGTGGTTGATTAAAGTGGTAATTCAACTCAGTGACTTATCTGTATTAAATCAGCCTCAGAACCTGTGTAATTAATGTGTTCAGGTTTAAAGGGATGAGGTGGCAACTGTAGTGGTGCCCCCATGGTATAGGGCAGCGTTATCCTGAAAGCTGAGAGTCCTGTTCTTGGAGATCACTAATATGTCTCTAATGTGATTCCTAATGCCTACTAGACTGTGGACCAGTGGCGTCACTAGGGGGGTGCGGGCTGCATCGGGTGACACCATCACAGGGGGTGACACCAAAATGAAAAGAGCGGGCAGTGGCTGTCATCTATCAGAGAGGAGTGTCCCCCTTTCTCTCCCCAGGTACCGGGGCTTCTCATCCCACCTGCATCCCCAGGAACAGCCGTGCCATGCGGAGGGTGAGATGTGGAGACCCGGCGGGGGGGGGGGGGATGTTGTCTGATCCCCAGGATCACAGCGGCTGCTGCAGGCCAATTCACTCCCAGCCTGTCCCTTGTACATCGGAGCAGAGCCCTCTGATTGGACGGCTCCTACTCTACATGTCAGTCCATGAATGATAATGACCCCGCCCCTCTGCATCACACATCACTGGCCGGTCCCTGCACAGGACATCCTTCCATCTCCCAACACAGAGCCCAGGACTGGGGTGACACCAACCCTAGTGACGCCTCTTCTGTGGGCTCTCTGATTTCCTTGGATGTCAGGGTCCCTCTCTGAGAAGTGTTTGTCTTGCAACGCAACTCTCATTCCTCCCCAATATGGTTGTGGAGCTGAGGGTTTACCCAGGGGTGTATTTACCACAAGGCAAACAAGGCATTTGCCTAGGGTGGCATTTTTCAGGGGGGCAGCACTGCCCCTTGGCAGAAGGGACACGCAGCATGGGGACCTGGTGGGTTCTGGGAGATGCTGTGGGTTTCATGACGGTGTATGCACAACCTGACTCTCGTTCATGGGGATGTTCGAAGCTGTGAAGGTGAGTGTGTTTCTCTCTCTTGCCATCGGTGAAGGTGGTTGGTGTATGGGGGACAGTGGTAATGGAAGGCTCGGGTGCAGGGCAGGGGTGCTCTTGGTCAGTGTCAGGCTCTTTTTGCGGGGAGGGGGCGTCAATTTTTGTGTTGCCTATGGCAGCACAAAACCTAAGTTCACCACTGGGTTTACCTATTAAAGAGGCAGTGTGCTACACTGTTCCTCAAGCAGCTCTTTTGCTTAAAAAAAAAAAAAAAAAAAGGCTCTTGTTTACATTATATGTCACTATTTTCTGCATTGCATAAATTCAAGTCACTGCCATGGCAGAATGACCACATATGCTGCTGTGATGTGCAGTGCATTGGAGAAAAATGCAGACATGCTACACATGTCCACAATACAGCAAAGCACCTGTGAAGAGACTTGAATGAAGTGTCACATCGCATCACACCGCCCCCTGCTGGACTAGACATGCACAGTTCTTTTCCAAATCAAAATTTCTAACAAAATTTTCGTTAGTTTGAGATTAGGATGTATCCGAATTTCCAAATTTCAATAGTAACGATTTTCAACAAATGAAATAATGAAAATAATCCTTATTCGAAATGTGAATAGAATTTGATTTGAATCGAAAACAAAATCAAATTCAAAAACAATTTTGAAATATAAACATATTGCTGATTTTCTTCAAAGACTGTGGGGTTTATTTACTGAAGCTGGTTCACTCAGAATCTGGTGCACTTCAGCATAGAAACCAATCAGCTTCCAGGTTTTATTGCTAAAGCATAATTGAGCAAGATGAGGTTAGAAGCTGATTGGCTACCATGCACGGCTGCACCTGTTTCTGAGTGAACCAGCTTTAGTAAATAAACCCCTATGTGTATTAGTGTTAGAATATAGCCATCTTCCACAATTTGAATTTCAAAACGAATGGAATAGAATAAAAGAGAACAGAATAGAAAATAAATAATAGAACAAAATAGAATTGAAAATAAAGAATAGAAAAAAAAAATACAATAGAATATAGCCATCTTCTGAAATTCAAATTTTTAAAATAGAATAGAATAAAACAGAAGAAAATAGAACAGAAAAGAGTAAACCGGAACAGACTAGAAAATAAAAGAATAGAATAAAATATAAAATAAAGGAATAGAATATAAAAGAATAGAATAGAAAACATAGAATAGAATGAATATAACAGTCTTCCAAAATTCGAAATTCAAACAGAATAGAACCAGCTATTCTTCACAAGGAATTCAGAAATAAAGAATGGGAAGACGCCTGGTTTGGATGGTTTGCCGGCTGAGTACTATAATGTGTTTTGGGATATGATTGGAGGATGGGTGTATAGAATGTGTGTGCAAGTTTTGAAGGACGGGATAGTACCAGAAAGTATGACAGAAAGTTTGATTATTTTGATACATAAAAAAGGTGAAAAAAGAGACCTAAAAAATTGGAGACCTATTTCTCTCCTAAACGTTGATTACAAATTGATTGCCAAAGTCATTGCTAATAGGTTGAAAGGGGTGATTGAAGGAATGGTTGGTGAAGAGCAAGCGTGTGCGGTACCCGGGAGGATGATAAGTGAGAGTCTGGTTTGTTTGAGGGATACATTGTGGGATGTGAGAGAGCGTAAGCAGGTAGCGGCTGTTGCAACGATTGATTTCGAGAAAGCGTATGATCGAGTGGTGCATGGTTTTATGTGGAATGTTTTAGAGAGAATGGGGGTGCCTGAGAGGATGATTGGATGGATAAAGAGTTTGTACGCTGGGATCCGGAGTAGGGTGCAGGTGAATGGTTGGTTAACTGAGGATGTGGATGTTAGATCAGGAGTGAGACAAGGGTGTCCCTTGTCCCTGGTTTTGTTTGTTTGCGTGATTGAGCCTTTGATTAGAATGATTGTGAAAGATAAGTGCGTGAATGGAGTGGTGATTCCTGGAAGTGGTGGGAGAATGTTGAAAATCATTGGCTATATGGATGATGTGACGGTGGTGTGTAGGTGTCACGATATAAGGTCAGGTTCAGAGACCAGTTGCTACAGCAGTTGTAAGGCTTACCTGAAACCAGCAGGATTGGTACACCAGCGGCCCACCCTGGGAATGACGCAGGCTCACCTGAGGTGCGGGGTCTAAGCATCCACCGGTCTTCCCCAGAGCTCCTAATGGTGGAGATGGATTTGGCTGCGTGTGAATGCCAGGTCACAGGTCTCAGGATCACCCCACCAGGGAATGAGTAGGCTGGAAACCAAAAGCGGATCAATCAGTTCAGGGATTAAACAGAAGCGGAGTCAGTCACAAGCCAAGGGGTCGGTCACCAATGGTAGTAGATAGGATGAGGCAGAATCGTAGTCAGTAGCAAGCCAAAGGTCGGTAACGTAGATGAAGACAGCAGCAGGACCAGTAAGCAGGATATTGGCTGGTAAGGCACAATAATCTGGCAACCAGGAAGTGCAGAGACATGGCTTTTATAGGAAGTTCATGGGAGGAGCAAGGAGTTCAAGGTTCAAGACAAAACAGGGCAAAGGCAGGATCATCCAAAGAATTGTCAAGGGAGCTGTCCAGCATTCCAGGTGGCTCAGCGAGAAGAAACACTGTCTCTCACCGCAGAAGGCCCAGGTTCGATTCCAGGCTCTGACAGTACTCCCCTCCTCACAGGACGTCCCCTGGATGTCTTAGGACCAGGCTTGTGGGGAAACCTCTGGTGGAATTCTCTTGTTAGTCTAGGAGCATGAACATTTTCCTCAGGCTCCCAAGAATTTTCCTCTAGCCCATATCCTTCCCATTGGACCAGATATTGCAACTTCCCTCTAAACATCCTAGAATCAAGAATCCTCTCCACCACATATTCTTCTTCGCCCTGTACCTCAACAGGTGGAGGAGGTGGAAGAAATCTACCAGAGAAAGGATTTTCATGAAATGATTTGAAAAGCGATACATGAAAAACCGGGTGAATCTTCATACTGTCAGGAAGTTTTAAGCGAAAGGTAACTGGGTTGATCTGAGCCGAAATCTGAAAAGGACCAACAAACTTTTGACCCAACTTAGCAGATGGCACATGCACCTTCAGATTCTTCGTTGATAACCAAACTTTGTCACCCACATGAAACGTAGGAAGTGCTCTCCGGTGTCTGTCAGCAGCCTTTTTGTAATATTCCTGAGCTTCCCTCAAAGTCTCTATCAATTTCTCCTGAATCTCCTGCAATGTAGTTAGTCTGTTGGTAACAGCAGGAATTGGAGTTGTGATAGGGAGATCAGGAATAAAAACTGGATGATAACCGTTGTTTAAGTAAAAGGGACTTTGAGAGGTGGAACTATGTTTAGAATTGTTGTATGCAAACTCTGCAGTGGGAATACAGTCCACCCAGTCATCCTGAAGATAAGTGACAAAGCATCGAAGATACTGCTCCATTGTTTGATTAGTTCTCTCAGTCTGACCATTAGACTGGGGATGAAAAGCAGAGGACAGATTAATTGTAACACCCAAGGCTGAGCAAAAGCTTTTCCAAAATTTTGAAGTAAACTGCACACCTCTGTCAGACACCACATCATCAGGGATTCCATGCAGTTTAAATACTTCTCGAACCATTAGTTCTGCAGTCTGTTCAGCAGTGGGCACCCCCTTCACTGGAACAAAATGGGCCATCTTTGTGAGACGGTCAACCACCACCAAAATGGTGGTCATTTCTTTTGAGGGAGGTAAATCTACCACAAAATCCATAGAAATAGACCCCCATGGTCTCGATGGAACAGGGAGTGGCTGAAGCAACCCCAAAGGAGAGGCTCGGGGAGTTTTATTGCGTGCACAGGTCAAGCATGAGGCCACATAGCGTTTGACATCCTTCTTGTACCCCGGCCACCAAAAGGAACGTGACAACAGTTCTTCGGTCTTAGTAACTCCAAAATGCCCAGCAAGTTTGGAATCATGAACCAACTTGAGAACTTCCACCCGAACAGATTCAGGTACATAAAGATGATGTCCTTGAACCCAAAAGCCATTTTTGTACACCAGGTTCATGTCCCTAGGAGGATCATTGAGAAGTGGGTCGTTCTCATACCCCTCTTTGAGAAGACTCAAGAACGTCTTTGCACTTGTGGCCCCTAGGAAGTTCTTTTGTGTTAGGATGGAATATTCGGAGTTGCCCTCCAGGAGAGGCTCGGACAACATCCTTGATAAGGCATCGGCCTTACCATTCCTCGATCCCGGTCGATATGATATAACAAAATTAAATCTGGAAAAGAATAGAGACCAGCGAGCTTGTCTAGAAGACAATCTCTTGGCCGAACGAATAAATTCCAGATTTTTATGGTCTGTGAGAACAGTTACAGGATGATTAGCTCCTTCTAGCAGATGCCTCCATTCAGAAAAGGCTTCCTTAATTGCCAGTAGCTCTTTATTCCCAATGTCGTAATTTCTTTCGGCTGAGGACATCAAACGGGAGAAGAAGGCACAAGGATGAAGCTGCATCTTTTCACCACTTCGCTGAGACAGGATCGCTCCCACGGCAGAATTGGAGGCATCCACTTCCACTGTAAAGGGTAGTTCAGGATCCGGATGTACCAAAATTGGTGCAGAAGTGAAAAGAGTTTTTAGTTTTTCAAACGCAGCTTGTGCCTCAGAGGTCCACACGAAGGGTACCCCTTTCTTTGTAAGCTGTGTGATTGGAGCTATCACTTTAGAAAAGTTTCTTATAAATTTTCTGTAAAAGTTGGCAAACCCAACGAAACGTTGAATTTCCTTAACATTTCCAGGTGCTGACCAATCTACCACTGCTTTGATCTTCTCAGGATCCATGCTCACGCCCTCTGGAGAAATGATATAGCCTAAAAACTGGATCTGGGTTTGTTCAAACTCACATTTTTCCAATTTAATGTAGAGTCTATTCTTCCTTAATCTTTCAGAGACTGTGCAAACATGTTTGCGGTGCTCCTCCCAATTATTGGAAAAGATAAGGATATCATCTAGGTAGGCAATCACAAATTGGTCCAGCAGATCATGAAAAACATCGTTGACAAAATGTTGAAATGTTGCAGGGGCATTGCAAAGCCCAAACGGCATCACCAAGGACTCGAAATGCCCATACCTGGTTCTGAAGGCAGTCTTCCATTCGTCTCCTTGACGAATGCGGACAAGGTTATATGCCCCTCGTAGATCAAGCTTGGTAAAGATCTTGGCAGAGCGAAGTCTTTCCAACATTTCAGAGATCAAAGGTAATGGATAGCGGTTTTTAATAGTAATTTTATTCATGTCTCTGTAGTCAATGCATGGACGCAAGGTGGAGTCTTTTTCAACGAAGAACAGGGCTGCCCCCGCTGGAGAAGTTGAGTGTCTAATAAAGCCCTTCTCCAAATTCTCATCGATCCACACCCTGAGTACTTTTAATTCAGGTTCCGACAGATTGAAGAGGCGGCCAAAAGGTATTTCTGCCCCTGGGAGCAGCTCAATGGGGCAATCATATGGGCGATGAGGGGGTAATAGATCTGCATTTTTCTTGTCACAGACGTCCCGAAACTCATGGTAATGTGTGGGCAAGTTGTCATATGACTGGGTAGCCACTATATCACCTTGCGCTTCCTTGGTCGGTGATGAACTTGGTCGGCAAGGTTTTTTGCAATGTTTTTCACAGTGGGAGGACGTAAAATCTATAGTCCGTGCTCCCCAGTTGATGGAAGGATTATGAGTGGAGAACCAAGGAATGCCCAGGATGATGGGAAACTTGGGTGATGTAATCAGCTGAAAGCTGATGGTCTCACAATGGTCAGCCTCAAACAACAGTTTCAGGGGGACCGTTTTATGGGTAACAGGTCCTGAAGATAAGGGTGACCCATCAACTGTCTCCATATCAATAGGGGTAAATGTGTCTCTTGCGTCAATATTATTGCTGTTGGCAAACTCTATATCCATAAAGTTCCCCCCCGCCCCGGAGTCCAGCATAGCTGAGCAGGAGATTTCATGGCCCTCAAATACAAGTTTAATAGGGATAACAAAGTGAGAAAGTAGGGAGTTCACTTTATTCTCTTCAGAAATCAGTGGGGAGACAGACTGGCTTATAGAGTTTATGTGTTCAGGCTCAATCACAGCAATAGTTCTTTTAACCTTGTTAGGACAATTAATTGCATAATGACCAGAATCCCCACAATAAAGACATAAATTCTCTGAACGTCTTCTCTCTTTCTCCTGAATGGAGATGGATCTCTTGATTGCATCAACCTGCATAGGCTCAGGAGTGTTAGAACCCAGAGAGACTCTTGAATCCTGCTGAACAAATGGACTAGCAGAGAGATGCATGCCCCTATTACTTCCAAGTATTCCCAGCTTCTCCTTTCTCCTTTCTGTAAGTCTTTGATCGATTCGGATACACAATTGGATGAATTCCTCAAGATCATTAGGAGTATCACCTCTGGCAAGCTCATCCTTTACCTGTTCAGAAAGCCCTTGGCGGAACTGGCTCTTTTGTGCTGCAGGGTTCCAAGTGGTATCTGCAACCCAACTTCTGAACTCGGCTGTGTATTCAGCGACCGAGCGTCTACCCTGCCTTAGACTATGTAATTTTGCTTCGGCAGAAGCACAACGGTTGGGATCATCAAAAACCTGATTCATCGCGGTCAAAAAAGGTATCAAAATTATTTAGAATGCCATGGTTTTGCTCTATATAAGGGGAGGCCCAAGCTAAAGCTTCCCCAGTAAGAAGCCCAATAATAAACATTACCTTCTTTTTCTCTGAAGGAAACGCAGCAGGGTACATTTGAAAATATATGCGACATTGATTAAGGAAACCCCTGTATTGGCGGCGGTCTCCATTAAACTTAGATGGTTGGGGCTGGGGCATATGTGAGCTAGGATCATCACGGTTCAGCAGTTGCCTCTGCAGAGCCTGAATCTCTCCCTGTTGCCTATCCACAATGCTTTCCAGTTTGGCAACTTTTTCCTGATGGGTAACCCCAAATTCCTGCAGCTCAGCAATTTGCTGCCTAAGAGGATTCACAACATTTGCTATAGCGGCCTCCATGTTTGGGCCAGATTATTCTGTCACGATATAAGGTCAGGTTCAGAGACCAGTTGCTACAGCAGTTGTAAGGCTTACCTGAAACCAGCAGGATTGGTACACCAGCGGCCCACCCTGGGAATGACGCAGGCTCACCTGAGGTGCGGGGTCTAAGCATCCACCGGTCTTCCCCAGAGCTCCTAATGGTGGAGATGGATTTGGCTGCGTGTGAATGCCAGGTCACAGGTCTCAGGATCACCCCACCAGGGAATGAGTAGGCTGGAAACCAAAAGCGGATCAATCAGTTCAGGGATTAAACAGAAGCGGAGTCAGTCACAAGCCAAGGGGTCGGTCACCAATGGTAGTAGATAGGATGAGGCAGAATCGTAGTCAGTAGCAAGCCAAAGGTCGGTAACGTAGATGAAGACAGCAGCAGGAACAGTAAGCAGGATATTGGCTGGTAAGGCACAATAATCTGGCAACCAGGAAGTGCAGAGACATGGCTTTTATAGGAAGTTCATGGGAGGAGCAAGGAGTTCAAGGTTCAAGACAAAACAGGGCAAAGGCAGGATCATCCAAAGAATTGTCAAGGGAGCTGTCCAGCATTCCAGGTGGCTCAGCGAGAAGAAACACTGTTTCTCACCGCAGAAGGCCCAGGTTCAATTCCAGGCTCTGACAGTAGGGATGTAAGAAGTTTGAAAAGAGTGAGGTTGTTAATGGATATTTTTTGTTTAGGGAGCGGTTTTAAAGTTAATTTGGATAAATGTGAATGTAAGTTCTTTGGAGATTGGAAGGAGATTGGACAGTGTGGTTGGAGAGTGTGCATGGGTAGTATAAAAGTGTTGGGTGTGCGTTTTGAGAGAGATTTGTATGGGAGAGAAAGTTGGGAAGAGGTGGTGGGTAAAATTCAGAAGCGAATTGCTTTTTGGTCTTTAAGGGCATTGACTTTGGAAGGCAAGGTATTGGTGACCAAAGCGGTACTGATGCCGATTTTGTTGTTCTTATATAGTGTTTTTCCGGCCCAGGACAGGGTCCTGAGGAGGATTGTGAGATTAGTCTTTCAATTTTTTTGGTCTTCCAAGGTGGAGAAATTAAAGAGAGAGAAAGTTATGAAAAGTAGGATGAATGGTGGGAAGGGAATGGTGTGGATTGAGAGATGGTTGTTAGTGAGGTATGTGAGTATGTGTGTGCGTTTGAGTGAGGAGAGTGTGGCAGGATGTATGACCAAATATTGTGCTGGGAGTGTGTTGCGTAAGTTGGGTTGGTACGAGGTGGAATTAAGGAAACCGGTGTGTTTCAGGGCACCTTGGTTTTACTTGAAAATTGCGAAAGGAGCCGAGAAATTTGCTTTGAATGGGATAGCGAAAGAAATGTGGAGTGATTGCAAGAAGATATGTAAGCGGTTGGATGAGAATGAGGTGATGGAAGGGATAGGTGGTTTGAGGTCAGTTGAATGTGAGAAAGTATGGAAGAATGTGTGTTATTGGGAGTTAGATAACCGTCAGAAACATATCGCATGGATGGGGGTGCATAAGTGTTTGCCTGTGAGGATGTTTCAGAGACGGCGTGGGATGTGTGCGACTGAGAGGTGTCCGAGGAGAGGTTGTGTGGGGATAGAAAGTGTTGAGCATGTGTTTTGGAAGTGTAGGTATGCGGTGAAGGTGTGGAGATGTTTGGGGGGTATGATTGAGGGGTTGGTGGGAGTGAAAGGGGTGACGTATGAGATGGTGATGTTTGGTTTATGGCAGTTGGGGAAGAATGATGGGAGAGTTTTATGGATGTTGGTGAATTGTGTGAAGGAATGCTTGTGGGACGTACAAAATATTTTGCTATTCAAGAAAGAGGTGTTGAGTGTGCGAGATTGTGTGGCCATGGTCCGTGGATGGGTGTATAACTATGGATACCTTGACTGCAAGAAGTTAGGTGCTGCTAGAGCAAACGAGATCTGGAAGTTTGCTTCGTGGAAGAGATGGATCCTGGTTTAATGGGAATGTTCTCTCTTCACGAGTTGCATGAAGTCTGATGTTCTCCCCTTTTTTCAGTCTGAAGGTGTCTAGAGCCTGGTGGATTTTCAGAAGTCTGGAATTCGCAGGAATCTGTGAGCCTTGTGGCTTGTGTTCTGCGAAGACATTAAAACTGGATGGTTTTTGTCTTTGTATCTTTACGTGTTAATAAAGATGAAACTTACGTTTTTCCCTTTTTGTCTTAGGTGACATGGCTAATGGAGGGACAGTCCCATTGAGGGATGACTAGATGGTCTCTGTCTAGATTTTGAGGGACAGCTGTGAAGGGACAGAACTATTTTTGGATGTACACCTCGGAACTTTGCGGTATCACATATTTCTGGAGATGGAAGTTTTTTTCCTTTTTTCGCATATATTTGCATATATGTTAATATGCTATGCATGTAATTTGGCCTTACGGCTTTTATGATGTGTATTCTGGTGTGTGCTGGAAAAAAGAAACAGACACATATAAAATATGACAAAATATTGTTGTACTTTTGCTTTGGTTTATTTGTTGTATTTTGTTTTATTTAAGAATTTTATTTTTCATGTAAAATTTTATTATACTTTTGCATATTCTTTGTAAATTTTGAAGAAATTTTTTCTTGGTTTTGTGATGTGTTTTCCTTTGTTTTGATTTTGTCTGATGAAACCTGTAAAATGGTAAAGACTGTGATTACTTTGTATATTTTCTTTGAAATTTTCTAATAAAAAGAATGAAGAAAAAAAAAAAAGACACGTCACCACTTCACTGCGGAATCTAGGCCAAGCCAATCCTTCACATGCGATGTGCTGTGACAGTATCATGGCTTTCTGGGGCCTTAGTGGTGCCTAGAGTTGTCACCTCATCCCTTCACACCCGAACACATTAATTGCACAGGTTCTGTGGCTGATTAAAGTGGTAATTCAACTCGGTACCTTATCTGTATTAAATCAGCCTCAGAACCTGTGTAATTAATGTGTTCAGGTTTAAAGGGATGAGGTGGCAACTGTAGTGGTGCCCCCATGGTATAGGGCAGCGTTATCCTGAAAGCTGAGAGTCCTGTTCTTGGAGATCACTAATATGTCTCTAATGTGATTCCTAATGCGATTCCTAATGCCTACTAGACTGTGAACCAGTGGCATCACTAGGGGGGTGCGGGCTGCATCGGGTGACACCATCACAGGGGGTGACACCAAAATGAAAAGAGCTGGCAGTGGCGGTCATCTATCAGAGAGGAGTGTCCCCCTTTCTCTCCCCAGGTACCGGGGCTTCTCATCCCACCTGCATCCCCAGGAACAGCCGTGCCATGCGGAGGGTGAGATGTGGAGACCCGGCGGGGGGGGGATGTTGTCTGATCCCCAGGATCACAGCGGCTGCTGCAGGCCAATTCACTCCCAGCCTGTCCCTTGTACATCGGAGCGGAGCCCTCTGATTGGACGGCTCCTACTCTACATGTCAGTCCATGAATGATAATGACCCCGCCCCTCTGCATCACACATCACCCTTCCATCTCCCAACACAGAGCCCAGGACTGGGGTGACACCAACCCTAGTGACGCCTCTTCTGTGGGCTCTCTGATTTCCTTGGATGTCAGGGTCCCTCTCTGAGAAGTGTTTGTCTCACAACTCTCATTCCTCCCCAATATGGTTGTGGAGCTGAGGGTTTACCCAGGGTGTATTTACCACAAGGAAAACAAGGCATTTGCCTAGGGTGGCAGCACTGCCCCTGGGCAGAAGGGACACGCGGCATGGGGACCTGGTGGGTTCTGAGAGATGCTGTGGGTTTCATGACGGTGTATGCACAACCTGACTCTCGTTCATGGGGATGTTCGAAGCTGTGAAGGTGAGTGTTTCTCTCTCTTGCCATCGGTGAAGGTGGTTGGTGTATGGGGGACAGTGGTAATGGAAGGCTCGGGGGCAGGGGTGCTCTTGGTCAATGTCAGGCTCTTTTTGCAGGGAGGGGGGCATCATTTTTTCCTTGCCTATGGCAGCACAAAACCTAAGTTCACGACTGGGTTTACCTATTACAGAGGCAGTGTGCTACACTGTTCCTCAAGCAGCTCTTTTGCTTAAAAAAAAAAAAAAAAAAGGGTCTTGTTTACATTATATGTCACTATTTTCTGCATTGCATAAATTCAAGTCACTGCCATGGCAGAATGACCACATATGCTGCTGTGATGTGCAGTGCATTGGAGAAAAATGCAGACATGCTACACATGTCCACAATACAGCAAAGCACCTGTGAAGAGACTTGAATGAAGTGTCACATCGCATCACACCGCCCCCTGCTGGACTAGACATGCACAGTTCTTTTCCAAATCAAAATTTCTAACAAAATTTTGTTAGTTTGAGATTAGGATGTATCTGAATTTCCAAATTTCAATAGTAACGATTTTCAACAAATGAAATAATGAAAATAATCCTTATTCGAAATGTGAATAGAATTTGATTTGAATCGAAAACAAAATCAAATTCAAAAACAATTTTGAAATATAAACATATTGCTGATTTCCTTCAAAGACTGTGGGGTTTATTTACTGAAGCTGGTTCACTCAGAATCTGGTGCACTTCAGCGTAGAAACCAATCAGCTTCCAGGTTTTATTGCTAAAGCATAATTGAGCAAGATGAGGTTAGAAGCCGATTGGCTACCATGCACGGCTGCACCTGTTTCTGAGTGAACCAGCTTTAGTAAATAAACCCCTATGTGTATTAGTGTTAGAATATAGCCATCTTCCACAATTTGAATTTCAAAACGAATGGAATAGAATAAAAGAGAACAGAATAGAAAATAAAAGAATAGAACAAAATAGAATTGAAAATAAAGAATAGAAAAAAAAATACAATAGAATATAGCCATCTTCTGAAATTCAAATTTTTAAAACAATAGAATAGAATAAAACAGAAGAAAATAGAACAGAAGAGAGTAAACCGGAACAGACTAGAAAATAAAAGAATAGAATAAAATATAAAATAAAGGAATAGAATATAAAATAAAAGAATAGAATAGAAATTAT